>NW_024431983.1:0-36163 GCF_017639785.1 Mesocricetus auratus
ATTAGTAGTCAAAACTATGTTCTACAAAGTTAAACATCAGAAACCTTCAAGTGAATGTCTCCAGTTTTGGGGGAATCACTCTCCATGCCCACTCCATTTCCTATTATTGACAAAGGAGAGAACTGGGGTGCACAGGATAAGTGCTGGCCAGTGATGTCTTATGTTTAATTTTCATTAGAATCTTGTTTTTCTTGTTTAAGGTACCATGATATTTATTTGTAGGTATGTCTTTTTGTCATGTTTGGTCAGTGGTGTGATCTATGATATTCATTTTTTGTCATATAAATTTATTGTTGATTATCTGTAAAATGATTGATCACCTTTTTTTTCAGAAAATTGACTATATCATATGTGCCCTGACTTTTTTTGGTTGGGAAGAGTCTGTTGAGAGACAGTTTTAATTTTCTCTTCTTGATCTTAGAGGCTTGCTTCTTCTGGTTTCTTTATATATCTGTGTTTTCTTGCTAACTTCATGTTTGGGTTTTTTTTCTGCAAAAGTAGTTGATATGGCTAATATGTTCTCTTGTGTTTTTAAAGTCTTGTCCTTTATTATTGTCTCTGTCTTTATTAGCTTCAGCTGTCAATGTAATGTGGATTAGAATCATCTAAAGGAACATCAACTAAGGCTTGCCAAGATCAGAATCAGTAGTTACTTTGTGAGTACTCATCTTGAGAAGACTCTTCCACTGGGTTTGCAACACCCTAAGCCAGTGGGTCTGAGATGGAGAAGAGAGCCAGCTGAGCACAACATAGTGACCAAGCAAGAGAGAAAGTCAGTAAACAAAGTTTCCTTGTGGTTTTTGCCTTCAGTTTCTTGCTTCAGTTTGTATCCTAAGCTCCCACAATTATGGGTTGTGATCTGGCAATATCAGCCAAATAAATTGAGATGCGTTTGATTAGAGAATTTAATCACAGCAAGAAACAAGAGTTTCCTCAACATATGGTAGTTTCGTTGCTGGGTAGAATGTGAGAATATTGTCTTTTGGAGGAATGTGGAGAACATGGAAGATATTAGTACTTTAGATGGCAAAAGCCAACAAAGCTGTTTACAGAGCTTAATAGACTGTTCTCGTGGGACTAGGAATATTAGAGTGTTGAAAGAAATACAAACAAAGAAGCCTGAGGTCACAGGATTTCAGTGGGAAATAGACTCCATGAAAAGTTTAGCTAGAGGTCATTTGCATAAGATATTTTCCTCCAATATTCTTCTTTTCTCCATTCCCTGAGAAATTGATTGAGGCAGAATTAAATGGTAATTGTCTGATTTCATGGACAAAGTATTGATTCTACTTGATGTATATTACTGATGGAAAAGAATGAAATGGGACAGAATGAAATGAACAGTCAGTTTCATAGAGGAAAACAGCACTAGGTGGTTTCAAATGGCAGTCCTGTGGTGAAGCAGAGGCAGGAAATTTTAAGAAGTTTGGTACCATTAAAGAGAAGGACTTTCTCAACATGTGAAACCTAGGAAGATACCCTAAGGGTAAGACTACATCCATCTAAGCCTTTGATTTAATGGAGAGATAGGGAACTTGATTCCTAATCTGAAGAAGCAACTTCATACACAACTTCCTGCAACTCTGGTCTAATTGTGGTAGCTTCCATGACATCTTAGAAGCCAATTTGGGGGGATAGACTATGTTGTACTGGTTCTGGAAACAAGAAAGGTGCAAAATTTATAGGTCATAGATTCTTCTTCTGTGGTTTCATTTGAGCATTGTTGCACCCCTGTTATGTCTGGCAGAGTCTGAAACCCAGTGAGCATACTGTGAGAGTTCATCACATGAAGCTGTGAGGATGAAGCCAGTGTTGTATTTGAAATGATGGGATGTTGAGATGCCCAAGCTATGAGACATCTGCCATGGAGAGCTACAAACAGGAAGTAGAAGTAGCAAAGTTGAAACATGTATGAAAATTTTCAGGGATAGAGCAGTTTAGGCCCTTTGAGGAATGAAGCACCACCTGCCTGAGACAGAGTTACAGGGTTTGTTGTTTGCCCTGCCATATTTTAGTCTTGCCTTGGTCCATGCATAATACTCTTTTGGTGAAACTTGGCTCTCTATTTCCTGGTCAAGTACCTAGATTTTCGCTTCCAGAATTCCTTCAGCTTGTTTTCCTTTACATTGCTTCTATTTCCATTTCCATTGCTGTTGTTGGTTGTGTTCTTTTGCTGGTGTTCAGTTATCTGGGTTTGATGTGTTTGAGGGTCTAGGGGCTAATTTCTTGATTTGTTGGATGGATGTTCTGTTACTGTGTTTCTATTTGCTCTATGTTTTTCCATTCCTTCCAGTACTTGCTAATCCCCATTCTCTCAGATACATTGCTACTCTGTTTCCCTTCAGAAAAGAATAGGCCTTCCAGGGATATCAACCAAACCAAACACAGCCTAACAAGTTGTAATTACAACTAGGCACAAACTCTCATGTGAAGGGTGTGCAATGTAGCCCAATAGAAGGAAATAGAAGGGTCCCAAGGACAGGCAAAAGAGTCAGAGACATCACGATTTTTACAGTTAGGAGGCCCAACAATATTCCAAACTAAGCAACCAAAGCAGGCATGCTGAGGACCTCTGTTTTATGATGTCTAATTGACTTTCTAAAAGCCCAGAGTCAAATATAGGGGCAAATGCTGAGATATCAGAGACAAAGGAGCAAACAACAACCATATCTTACCTCCCAACTTCCCAGTCAAAAAGAAACTGAGCCCCTGTTTCTTCCTGCCTTGCCTGCCTTTCACTTCCTCTCTCTGACCAAATATATCACTTCCCATATGTCTGTCTGTACAGAACTCCAGACCTCTCTTATTAGTTAGTACCTAGCTCTACCCTCTGACTCCAAGCAAGTTTCATTTGTTAGTGTGTAAACAAAATATCACCCCCCTTTTGTTGAATAATAAAAAAGAATGTTATAATTAATAACACAAAAAACTGTAGACAATGACTACAGTAACTATATGTGACACATATGGGCATTAAATACATCAACAATTTCTAGCCCATAGCAACTGACAAATTCAGAGAACATACCCTGTGTCTATCCTTTCATGGTTTGTTCAAAACTTTGTATCTAATTCACTTTCTATCCTAATATACATTACCAACCAACCACAAATTGCCTTTTGATGTCTCTTAACTTTGTACACTTTACAGCTCTTTAGTGGGATTCTTTTCTGAATCTGGTAGCAAGGAAATCTGTAACTACAAATACAGAGTCTCCCACTCCAAGAGAGACTGGAGAAGGAAATAATATTACCTCAGAAAACAGGAAGTACAAGCAAGTGACTTCCAAAATCATTTGAGAAATGATAGAAAGAGCTGGCTGCCTGGACTGTCACCCAAGGTTACTCTACAATGTTGGGGCATCAACTTTGGCCTATAGGCCTAGCATACTTAACAGTTTTCTGTGAAGCAGAATATTCTGAAGGGCTGTCTGTCCTGCCTTGCCTAGGCAAAGTTTCGCAGTTCTTTGTGCCCTCCCTGTCAAATTTGTTTAGTGTATCATCAACAAATGAGGCAAGGGTACGTTCTTGCCCAGTGGTTTATTTTGCCACAAATAAATTAAAATCCATGTGGAGTTTCTTTGACATCCACCATCTATCCCAATGTAGATTTGTGCTGCCAAGACAGGCATGTCACATTGTCATAAGAAAAGGAAGAACCTATGTCATTAAAACATCTTAAATGTCATGTTCTGTAGATCTCTGAAGTGTTTGAAGATGACCTGTCTATCTAAAATATGTCTCTGTCTGACCTTGAAAACATACTTAATGTAAGAAGTTTGATTGTAATAGGTGACGAATTACTAACCGGCTTTTTCTTATTATCCTAAGTAGTTGGTAATAACTTTCAATGACTAAAAATTTACATTATACTTTTAAATGAGTTGCATAGGTACCATACTTTAAATAAGGTTAGAAATGTATGTGCAGTGTGTTTTAACAAAAATAAAATCTCCTTTTATCATTATCGAAAAATCCAGGTCAATGTAAAATATTTAGTAGTTGCTCTTTTTAGTTTAAACATAGATTTAATAATGTACCTTTATATCTTATTCTTATATCTCCCCTTATTTCTTTTCAAGGTATATTCATATATATATATATATATATATATATTTTGGTTTTATGAGACAGGGTTTCTCTGTATTGTTTTGGAGGCTGTTGGTTCAGCCTGGCCTCGAGCTCACAGAGATCCGCCTCCCTCTGCCTCCCGAGTGCTGGGATTAAAGGCATGTGCCACCACTGCCCGGCTCATATATGTATATTTATTTAGATTTATATATTTACATCTACATATTTATTTATAGTTATACACATATGTTCATTTATAAATATATATATATATATATTTTAAATTTATATATTATATTTGACCCAAATTGAGCAGAAGTGAAGAGGGGAGGGGGTGGTAAGCCCTCCATTCAATTTCCCCCTAAAGTGACTCTGTGATTGCATCATGGTGCCCATGTAATCAAGTAAAGCGTGGGAAGTGCCAAGATTACATGAACACTGTGCTGTCAAGGGAAGCACGCGTGCATTTACAGCGTTGCCCACGTCATGGTTTCACTGTTGCACACACACATGGAACATGTTTTAGATCTCAGTGAACTATGACGATGTGCGCATTGATTTCACGACAGAAGAGTGGGCTTCAGTGCATCCCTCTCAGGAGGATCTGTGCCGAGGTGTGAGGCTAGAGACCGACAGGAACCTTGCCACTGAAGAGGTGATAAGTGAATCTCCAAAACCGTCTAAAAAGCAAATAGTCGCAGTAAAGCCAGTATTACTCAGATACGTGTTGTGACTGTGCTAACTCAATGATGGGAGGGCAGTTAGAATCAAGATTCAGGGGGAAGTTGTTGTGGAAAAAACTTAATCCTACACAATGAGTCTACAAGGAACAGAAATTCAAATTGCGAGTTAATGGTTTCCAACCATTTAGTTGTTATTCTTCCTTCAATGGGTGTGTCATTTGTCACTCTGGATACAAGTCTTGTGAGCACAGGGTTACAGAAATATGTAACATGTCTCCCTCAAGACAATCGGAAGATGTGTCACAGTCCCCACCTTCTGTATCCTTGTTTAACTTGACTCAAGTGTAGAAGTCATTGATTTTCCACCTCCGCTGTTAAAATATCAACAAACCTCTGATGTACTAGGACTGTATAAACTGTTCTGTTTGTCCCAGTTCAATCAGCAGGTGTAGTGTGACTCACAGCATAAGAAAACATATGAATGCAATGAGGGCAGTAAAGGTCCCAGTTTTTCCACTGTTAAATGTAGGCACCCTTAGTACTTGTCCTATCACTATGAAACACAGTTTTGCCAAATTCAGAGAACTCTAGTCCCTTTAGCATCTTCCAGAAGTTCTACACCTTGAATGTTTAATATTTATGCTTTGAATCCACATTGAGTTAATCATGTGGAGCTTGTAAACACTATTTCCTGTGTAGTGGAGCACTCCACTGCTAAACTGTGATTTGGAAGTTTAGATGTGATCGCAGCAGAAATGATAGTATACAGATTCACCAGTTCTTAGGAGACACTAAGTCACAAAATAAAATTTAGGTCATGGAGGACTGCATCGCAAATACTGCAAAGACAAGTAGTATGCTAACCATGACTATTAGAATACAGTATGATTAGATGTAAATGTCTGTTCCTCAGGTTTAACCAGCTCTATTCCAACAGCAAAGGAGACAATCCCAAATTGACAGCAGCAGAAATGCCTAACTCTCCTTTAAAATCAGGGATCTAAATGCTGCTCAAGGTACCAACCATTACAGGGTCACAACCAACATTAAGTCCTACTGTGCTATAAAGTATATTAATTATAGAAGAGCTGCATCTCCAGTCTTTTGCAAAGCAGTTTTGTGTCAAGGTATCCTATATTGATTGAGTGGAGTTGAACCCTGTCTGTAGCCCCACAGGGCATGGCTCTTCTTATCTTGACAAAACACCATAAATATTGAATTAAAAATATGCAGCTCCTCAGAGAATAAAATTACTAGCTGGAGTCACATAATTGATTGTCCATTGCAGAAGAGGGAAAGGAATTATGTTCGAAGAATGTTTTTTCTCTTTAGACCAGAAGATGGGGAAACAGTGCACTGTGCACACTTCATGGGGAAACAAATGAAATCACAATCTGAAGCTGAAGGCAATGAGATGCAGGGGTCTCCATTATGAAGAAAGACTGGTGGGGCTGGGTGAATGACTTTCTCTACAATTTCCCTCATGCATTAATTCTTTCCATGTGAATTAAAACTGACAGAATTGATCTGTGTACATTTATGGAGTTTTGCTTGAACTACTAAGCATTCAAGTTCCAATTAGAGAACTCTTCTATGCAGATGTATGCAATCCTGGTTGACACAGTTATGTCAACAAAAAGGTTTGCAAAATAGTATTAAGTGGCTAATAATTTACATAGGACGAAGTCAAGTCATACAGTGTCTTATTACTGGCATTCTCTGTATCAGGGAATTGCCTACTCCATTTCAAAGTCATTATAGCTAAGTGCTCTATATATTATCATCATTCTCAAACATCAAATATTAGCATCATCTAAAATTAATTTTCTTTAAATGCATTACTGCTTTTTCTTTCTATTGTTCAATGTTCCTGGGTTTATGAATTTCATTCAAATTTTCTCAACTGCTGTTTACTTATTTACATCAGTTTAGAGCAATGATTCTCAACTTTGGGGGTCTGGGCTTCATTTCGGGGAATCAAATGAATGACCCTATCATATGACTGGCTTCAGAACATAAGAAAACGCAGATATTTGTATTATAATTGATAACACTAGCAAAAATACAGTATGGCATAGCAGTGAAAATGATTTTAGAGTTTGGGGTCATCGCATAATGAGAAACTGTCTTAAAGGGTCACAGCATTAGGAAGGTTGAGAGCCACTGCTTAGGTCAATGTGTCCTATAGCTCAGGTTTGCCCCACACTATGTAATTTGGAATTTCTTTCAAAACCTAATCCTGCCTCTGCTGCTCAGTGCTGAAAAGACAGTCCTGCCACTCCTTCCTTGGCTGGGTCTGGACTGATCTGAAGGAAGGAAAAGTAAATCACTGAATGAGGACTCTCCAACTCCTCGAGATTTTATGGTGCACTTATGAATGAAATGGGACCTGTGTAAGAGTTGAGTTCACTGACCTACTGTAAAGCAGGTTTAGTCACAACAGAGAAAGCCTTGTGCAAGAAAGAGGGCAAATTCTTCTCTGCTGTGACAGTTGTTGTCTTTAAACGTGAGTAGTGAGCATTGGTGGCACATGCCTTTAATCCTAGCAGTTGGGAGGCAGAGGCAGGTTGGATCTCTGTGAATTTGAAGTCAGCCTGGTCTACAGAGTGAGTTGCAGGACAGGCTACAAAGATATACAGAGAAACCCTGTCACAAAAAGATATAGAGAGAACCAAAAAAATTAAAAAGTGAGTAGTGAAGTAATTTATTTTAGACAATCAATAATAGTTCTGACTGGAAATTTCTTGGATCCACAGATCAGGCCATCAAGAAGAACTGAAATTATGGGCTGGAGAGATGGTTCAGAATTTAAGAGCTGTGACTGCTCTTCTGAGGTCCTGAGTTCAATTTCCAGCAGCCACATGTTGGGTCACCACTATTTTTAATGTGATCTGGTGCCCTCATCTTGCCTTCAGGCATAGATCCAGGGAGAACACTATATTCATAATTGAAAGGAGGTGTTCAGACTCAGGCATCTCTTCCAGACAAGTTTAGGGTTTACATGGGATAGACATGCTTAGGATAGGATATAGGTAGATTATAATTTGTTTATCATCTTCTATGTATATATGATTTATATATGTTTGAGATATTATATTTGTTGACACAATTTAGTTTTGTTTTAAGTCTAAATCTTTTCTTTAGACGAAAAGAGGAATTGTAGGGAGAGATCTACTTACACACAGAGCTGACCATGCCTCTATGTGTAGGGTCACATGTATGTAGAACTTAAGGGGATAAAAGAGCTATGGGGAGGCATGGTCAGCACTAAGGATACATAGATCTCTCCCTACACATAATAAATAAATAAGTCTTTAAAAGGGGGAGGGGTGGGGGGAGTGGGACCCAGGAAGAATAGAGGGGGTAAAGAGGAAGGGAGTTGGTCATGGGGGAACAGGAAGTTGAGGGGGTGGGGGTAGAATAGGGGGAAGAGGGAATCATAGGATTGAAGACAGATCAGGCACCAGAGTGACCTCGAGTGATCTAAAGGTATAACACCAATTGGCAAGCTAAGCAATAGTGGAGGGACCACCTCGAATGCCCATTCCTGATAATGAACTTGATGTCTATAACCATCCGGGAGCCTTCATCCTGTGACTGATGGAAGCAGAGGCAAACACACAACTAATCACTGAACTGAACCCAAGGAAGGAACCCAGTGACAGAGAGAGAGGAGTGATGAGCAAATTGGCAAAGAATGGGCTGGCAAAACCAGCAGAGACAGCTGATCTGAACAGGGGAGTGCTCTTGGACCCCAGACCGACAGTGGGGAGGCCAGCATGGGACTGATCTGGACCCCCCAAATGTGAGTGTCAGTGAGAAGGCCTGGGCAACCTATGGGGCCCTGAGCTGTGGATCAGTGTCTATCCCTGGTATACAAACTGTCTTCATGTGCCTATAGAACAAAGAGAGATGCTCTCTCAGCCTGGATTCTTAGGGGAGTGCCTTGACCCTACCAAGAGTAAAATGACAGACTCTAGATATCCCCTATGTGGAAGGATTTGGCAATAGGGTGGGAGGGAGGGGGGGAAGGAGAGTGCGGGAAGAGGGGAGGGAGAGGGAACTGGGATTGATATGTAAAACAAGCTATTTAAAATTAAAATAAAAAATGATAAAAAAGTAATTAAAAAAGAACTAAATATATCATTAAACCAAGTTACTCTCGTTATAGTAGCTTAAACAAAATAGAAGAACTGAATGAAATGGTGTAGCCCTTCATAACATGACTGTGTATCCCAGGTTTAAGATTTATGTCCCAAATAAGTGATGTAGGTGATACATGGTATGCTTTAGTACAAATTCATGAATCTGGAACCCAGGAGCATAAAGCCAGTTTCAACTTTCTGACAGATATTTTGTGTTACAGTCACATTATTCCCAGTATCTCTTTTCTGTCGCCAAGCCCCTCCTCACACAGACTCTTCATTGTGCTCTAATACATGGTCTTTTTTCCCAATTAGGCTCAGCTGTCAACATGACATATCCTAGAGACATCTGAGGGAACTTCAATTGAGGGTATCCCTAGATCAGAATATCTGATGGCTGTGTCTGAGAGAGGTAGTGTTGACTATGATTGATGTGTGAAGTCTCTTTCTTTGAGTTGGCCATATCTCAATTTAAGTGGACCTGGGTTGGATAAGAGAGTGAGCGTAGCACTAGAAAATGAAAAATAAAGATATATAGGAAGCAATGTTTCCTCATGATTCTCCTTTAATTATTTCTTGAGTTCCTAGCCTAAGTTCCCCCAGGGATGGACAGTGACATTGGGATATCAACCAAATGGACCTGGTCACTACCTGAGTTACTTTTAGTTAGAGAATTTAATCAGGACAACAGAGAAGAAAGTTTGAACAAAACAGGTGGCATAAATGTGATTTTCTTGTTCTTTTGTTATCTAAATCAGGGATGCCAGGGATCCAATGCAGCTTTCATCTCAGATTCTGAGTTCTGGGGTTATGAGTCATCTACTCCTATCAATCATAAAAGTTAGTATTAGGTGAGAAGAGCTAGGTTCACCTTCTTATGGAGTTAGAATTGAAACTGATTCAGCCAATGAGAGCTATATACCAGAGTCTGCAGAGACTTAGGTCAGTTGGTTACATCCATTGTGACATTCACAGAATTTGGTGGTGGATTATAAGTAGCAATTAAAAACAAATACCCAACAAGTGTGGACTAATGGTAATTCAATTTAGTGCATGTCACAATTCCCAGAAGAGTTTACTCCAGCTTACTCAACACCATATTAGTTATTCTGAATCATAGCAGTCAGAGGATGAATACTAGAAAATGGAATTTTAACCCATGTGGTTTTGGTGCAAGCCTTTAATCCCAACACTAGGGAGGCAGAGGCAGGCAGATCTCTGTGAGTTCAAGACCATCCTGGAAATAAAAGAGCTAGTTCCAGGACAGCCTCCAAAGTCTTAGAGAAATCCGGCCTTGAAAAAAATCATAAACAAGAAAATGTAATTTCAGATAAAAATGATTTAATATTGACATTTGTAATTTGTAGCTCTAGAATTTCACAGAAGGAGGAACTCTGCACTTGGTTTCATGATGAATCTTCACATAGAAAGGGTGATTGGCTAATGTATGTATTCTGCATTTTCTAAAGTTTAAGGTTTTCCCAGTCACTTGCCTATACCAATTAGTGGGATTATAAATTGTGTGCATTTTAAGTTGTCAACTTCAAGCTGTGGCAAAGGCATTTCTGTAATATTTAGCCATAAAAAAGTTTTACACTGATGTAAGTAATAAATAGACCAGTGGATATTGTGAATTTTGGTGTAGCAACTGCTGCTTTTTATAAAACTATTTTGAAAACTAAATTCCCCCATCCATGAAATTGACCTGAGTAGGTTCAATATTAAACTGTTGCTGTACAAGTATGAGAAGTTGTTCCAGATAACACATGGTAGAAAGAACCAAGTCCTTAAAGAAAGTTGTCCCTTGGCCACTACCTATATGGTATAGTATGCACATGCACTCGAAAATCAGAAAGATATATACAATACAACACCTATCATACACAAACACAATTACACACACAGCATATACATAAACATTAATCCCTTTCATAAATATACACACATATTGCAAAAACACACATAAACATTAATGCATACACACAAAGGACACACAGGCATGCTTACAAACAAAAATAGACATATCACATAAAGCAAATACCACTCACATAAATACAAATATCATACAAATGTGCACACACAAACACATACACCCACAAACACATTTTCAAAATCATTATTAGAATTTAAGGAACATGTAGGATATATATGTTCAATAAATTTTCACAGGACTGATTTTTTTTCAATTTGTCATTTATCATTTGTTTGATATAGCAGCATGTTCTGTAAATTTCTGACCTCATAGATCTAGTCTTTCTGGTAGCATAAAATACATATTTGTAAATTATAACACTTGGAACACGTTGGGTCCTATCAGGAGAAGAATAATATATTTTTCCACTTACTAACAGTGGCATAGAAGTTTCATTTTGAGTCTGTATCAGCAGATGTTAAGCTTCAACAGTTGGGGACACTGACATTCTATGGACTCTTTAGTCACATGGATGTGCCTAGAGGGTGGTTGTAAAGCAGGGTTGGCTGCTTTGTACTGCTTTGAAACCAAAAGTTTGGACAATCCTGGTGAATAAATGTGGATCCTAGCATCCAACAAGGCTGGTTAGTATATACTTATATTTGGGTATTTCAGAGGCTCAGTTCTATTATGGGAGGCAGACTATTTCTTAAGCATTGGCAAATCCTTTATATCACCAATTCTACTCTTCTACATTAAAGGATAATGGGGACTGCTACCCAACATATGAGATGCCTCAGGACAACCTGCACACAAGTAACTATAGATGGAGATTACATGCAAATGTTAAATGCAAGGTGTTGAACATCAAGAAGATACTGGAAAAACTAGGCCTCTCTGAGTTAGACAAGCTGTTTCCATATATACATCAAGAATATTGAACCCCCTGAATGTGGGTGTCAGTGAGGAGGCCTAGGTAATCTATGGGGTCTTGGGTAGTATTTATCCCTGGTGTACAAATAGACTTTGAGTGCCCATCCCAGAATTAGGCAAGCTCTCTCAGCCTGGATTGTTGAAAGAGGGCCTAGGCCCTGCCCTGGATGACATGACAGACTCTGGAGATCCTCCATGGAGGGCCTCACTCTACCTGGGGATCAGAGTGGAGATTGGGTGAGGGACTGGGGGACCTTGTCGGCAGGAATGGGAAGGAGGGGAAGGAGAGGGAGCTGGGATTAACATGTGAAACAAGATTGTTTCTGACCTAAATTTTAAAAAGGGAAAAAAAGAATGTTGAAGTTGACTAGAAAGTTGTTTCTGCACACAGCTGCTGACACACAATGCTCTGATCAGATTAAGCCCATAGAGCAGTTTTTGAGAGAGCTCCCCCTAGGTTGAAGAGCATGGGACTTGACAAGACAGGGATTCTGGCCTCAGTTTTCCCCCAGATACAGGCAGAACCCACCACACTGTCTGCCATTCCTCCCTATCTGCTTCTCCCTATCTTCAGAAAGCTTCCCCTAGCTCACCATGTTGTGGTTTCCCAGATCCCTGAAGATCTCAACTCAGCTTACTGCAGGGGCAACTGCTCCACAGCACACAAAACCACTGGCTCCTCTTCACAGCCCAGCCTGAAGGCTGGTGACCAGAAGAGCCCTGCACCACTTCTAACTGGCAGGTCATATGGAGGGCCTGATTGGATAGTGATGTTTGAGTGACAAGAGCACCTCCCATAGGGTTAGCTTGTGCTTAAAGACACAGTAATATGAGTCCTGGCCACGCCTCCCACAGGAGAAAAAATATTTTCTAGATCTGCAAAGATATACATTTCAATAGCACTGGCCCCTGGCTTTGATTGCAGACCCTGCTATCTTCCTGGTCTCCATAGGAACTTCCCCTTGTCCTCTTGAATATAAATAAAAAGTTTCTACATCCCAATAAGACTCTCTGAAGATGCAGCAATCCAGATCAGATCACATCAAACTGAATTAGAAAAAGCTCATGTTTAATGGATACAGCCCTCCCAGAAGGCCTTTCAGTACCCCAGAGAGAAGATGAGAAAGGGAGACCTGAAAAACTATGAGTCTGGTCTCTGGGGGACTGTTTCAGTACCCTGTGGGAGTGTTCACGTGTATCTCTGGGGTAGGTGTAGCATGTGCACTGAGTCCTGTAATTAGTGACATAGTGATGATGTAGCCACAGCCCTGAGTGCCCCTGACATCACCAGGTGGTGGGGACAGCATAATGGCAGGAGTTTTAACAATAGGAAACATTATTTGTCAATATGTTGCTTTCTGTGATGTAGATGGTTTTGGAGGAGGATGGGGAAGAGGGCTTGGGTGGAACCTCCACCATAACATTCCAGACTCTTTGGGTATATGGAAGCCAGTGGTCAGAAGGAAGCTTCCACCATAACAACAATGTGACCAGCTAACTTGTTCAGCCCACCACACTAGATGGGTGGGGTGAGTCCCTGTCCCACAGCTGCAAGACTGACAAGAATATTAAAAATTAAAGAGAGATTTAAGGACACAAAGTGAGATGCTTGTTCTGGGGCTTCAGGTTGAGGTCAGATGAACTGAACATACTTTCCTCCTGGTTGTCACAGGGGCTTCAGACAAGGAAGAAAAGAAAGAAGCAGATCTCCACTTGGTAGGCAGAGGCAGGTAGATCTCTGTGAGTCCAAAGGCAGCCTGGTCTACTGAGCGAATTCCCAGATGGGCTCCAAAGCAATACAGAGAAACCCTGTCTCAACAACAGCAACAACAACAAAAAATAGATCTCAAACAAAAGAATAGTTCATCCCTCTTCAGAAGGCTAGAAGATGGCTCCATTGCTTTCAGTTTACTCCTGAAATTCAGAGCAAACTCTAGGAAATGAATAATAATAATAGAAAGAGCAGTGTTCATGGAAACTTGAATACTTAGAGGATAATGAGCTAGGAAGAATGTGTTAATGAGCTCCATTGTTAGACAGCATATCTTCCTCCAGGGCCAGGTGAAAAAATGCAGCTGCATTAGTTAAGGGTCTCTACTGGAATGGGATGGTAGAGTGCATCTCTCCATGTAGCTACAAAGTAGATTTATTAGAATGTCTCACAAGCTGTGGTCCAGGTAGCCCAACCATGGCTTCCTACCAATGGAAATTTTAAGAATCCAGTAGATCTTTTCTCAGCCTGTAGGTGAAATCAAGTGAAGGATCCAGTAACTGTTCAGTCCATGAGGATGGACATGTCCACTTGTCTCCTTATACACAACAATTCCAAAGAAGTAGGCTCTAATGCTAGTAAAGGAATTAAGTTGGTAGTGAGAGCTAGAGCAAGCAGGCAAAAAGACAGCTTCCTTCTTCAATAATTTTTACATATGTTGTCTCCTACCAGAAAGTGAGATCCAGGTTAAAAGTGGATCATATTCTCACTGGGCATTGGTGGGGTATGACTTTAATCCTAGCACTTGGGAGGGAGAGGCACCTGCATCTCTGTGAGTTCAAGACCATGCTGGTTTACAAGAACTATGTCTGGGACACCCTCCAAAGTCACAGAGAAACCCTTTCTCAACCCCCAAACAAGTGGTTTATATTCTCTGTTTGGTGGTTTATTTTTGTCATTGTTGTTGCTGTTGTTGGTTTTGTGTGTGTGTTTTCAAGAATGGTTTATCTGTCTAGCCCTGTAAATCATTCTGTAGTCCAGGCCAGTCTCAAATTCAGAAAGTCCCACTGCCTCTTCCTCCTGATTTCTGGTGTTAAATATGTGCGCTGCCACCAAGCACAGAAAGGGGGATATTATCACCTCCAATGATCCTGATAATGAAGGGCTTTCTCATTTAAAACCCTTCAATTAAGTCGGGCTGTGGAGGCACATGCCTTTAATCCCAACTCTCAGGTGGCAGAGGCAGGAGCATCTCTGAGTTAGAGACCAGTGTGGTCTACAAGAGCTAGTTCAAGGACAGCCTCCAGAGTTATAGAGAAACTCTGTCTCAAAGAAACAAACAAACAAAACAAAACAAAAAATTCAATTGTGTAAAGTCCCTCTCAGGTGTAACCGAATTTTTGTGAATTGGGCAGTTACAGAATAGAAATCTCAACCACCAAGACAGAAGACATGAGAAAATTGTCTTGTCTGAAGGAGACAGGGACAGCATGGGTGTGGTTCCAAAACAGGAAGCATGATGAATTTAGTTAGGAAATCTTCACATGTTTGTATAATACTCTCTCTCTTCTTATCATTCTCAGTTAATAATTCCACTTGTAAACATGATCCAAGTGTAAAAGTAGAAGCATTTAGGGACATTCTTACCTCAAAGTTATGCAGGAACATAGGTGAATTATAAAAATCCTGGAATAAAGATCTGTGGCATATTCATATTTTACTACAAGGTCTTAGTTGAAAATTAAGTAGATGACACTGTGAAAAGTAGAGTGTAAATCTTGATGTTTGATCTAAAAGATAACTGTACCAACAGCAAAATTCATATAGATAAAAGATAGAAAATACAAAAACAGAAAACTTGAAGGAAAAGTTAAGCTAATAGCACTGTATACTGTGCTCCTTGATGAACGATTGTGATGATTTCTATTAACCTCAGAACAGAGCTGCTTTTGCCTCTGAGCAGGCTGACTTTGTCTATAGCCACAGCTGCTTCTATGCAAGACCAGAAGGAGTTCAATTTAACTAACCCTGGCTTGCTGTCTATCTCAGGGCTGTAGAGAATTTCATTCTTTCCTTTGTCTAACTTCAAAAAAGAATTAGTTGTGTGTATGTGTCTGTGCACAGTACCTACAGAGGGTGTAAGAACATGGGAGATACCTGGACTGACATTACAACAAATGGTTAGCTAGCCTCCTATTGACTCACTCTCATGAGTCAAAAAAGTAACTTGAGGAGGAAAGGGTTTATTTCACTCATGGTTCCATTATCAAACTCAGATTGTTGGATACCCTGAAGACTGAGTCCAT
The DNA here is from genome assembly GCF_017639785.1 of Mesocricetus auratus. NCBI lineage: Eukaryota > Metazoa > Chordata > Mammalia > Rodentia > Cricetidae > Mesocricetus > Mesocricetus auratus. The sequence continues at coordinate 15,762 of NW_024431983.1, forward strand.
ATGCAAAATAAAGAGACTTTATGCAAGAGTCAAACTCAAGCTTGGATCCTCCATGTGTCCCATGTAGTGGTTCAGTCAGAGAACTCCAAGACTGTTTGCAAAGGTGTGTGCCAAAAAAAAGCTTTTTTTTGAGACAAGATCTTACTCTGTAACACAGGCAGTCTGACAATTCTCTATGTATTCTAGGTTTCCTGAGGCTCCAAAGTGCTGCACTTACAGGCATGAGCTCCCACCCCTGTCATCATCAGTAGTTCTTAGTGTAGCATACTCTCCTTTACATTAATTCATTACTTATTCTCTCCGTGTGCTTGTGCCTTTGTGTTGAGACCATGAGAGTTTGGAGGTCAGAGGACAACTCTCAGGACTTGGTTCTCCTCTTCCACCATGTGTGTTCTAGGGATAGAACTCAGGACTTCAGGGGCAGGGACCAGTGGCTTCACCTGCTGAGCCATTGCTGACTCTGTAACACACTTCTACAGTTAGTGAATGCTCACTCTTTAGACATACTGTTATCATATCATACACAAACTGTAACCACAAGTTTTGTTTGCATTGGCAATCAACAACAAAAACTCCACATGAATTGAGTAGGGCCCAGCCATGACAAGTTCAATAAAGGACTGAGTTTCAGATTACCCTAAGTCAAAACCTGGTTCCAGAAAAGATCACAAACTGAAATCAGTCAGACACCACACTGGAATAAACTACCAAAGGGAAATTATTAAAACTTCTAAAGGAAATCCCTAATATTCCAGCCATAGTAGATAGGGACACCTGCTGTCCCATAGTCCTGCATACAACCCTATCCCCTTTCACCTAGATGCCATAGACAAATGTCAGTCAATCATGGGTCCTGATCCTTAGAAATCCCTCATCCCAAACTCTGCTATTATAAAATCCCCACCCCATCTGACTTGAGGCTCTCTGATTATGCCAATGCATTGGACACACAGAGATATTTCAAACTCAAATAAAGGCTATTTGAATTAACAGACAGGATTCAGTCTCCTCGATGGTTTTGGGAGACTCCACAATCTGGACATAACAACCTGATTTAAGGTATTATTTATTTCTGTGGTTTTGCTGGCTAATTTTATATCAACATGATAAAAGCTGTGGTCATCTGAGAAAATGGGGACTTAATGCAGAAAATGATTCTCTAACATTGGGCTACAGGCAAAATATAGGGCATTTTCTTACACAGTAAGTAGGGAGGACCCAGCCCATTGTCAGTGCAGTCAACCCTGGGGTGGTTTTCTTGGGTTCTATAAGAATGCAGGTTGAGCCAGTCATAGAGAACAAGCCAGTAAGCAGCACCCTCCATGATTTCTGCTTCAGTGCTGACTCCTGGCTCCTGCTCTGCTTGAGCTTCTGTCCTCACTGCTTTTGATGCATGATTAGATGGTGTGGGGCCCAGAACATCTTAAGCACACAGCTGCCATGACAGGCTTAATAAAATAACAGCCAAGAGTAGGCATGAGTTTCAATTTACTGTCAGCCAGCAATGGGATCCAGGAAAAACCATGAGCTGACACCACCCAGGGAAGGGGCAGTATCTAAGGGCAAAGGACCTGACATTGCAAACATTGAACCATTATAGATATGATCTTCAGATGTTCTGGAGCCCAGCACCCACCTGTTTGCTTTTACCAATTCCTCCCTAAGTAATGTCAGCCAATCATTCATCCTCAAACTTAAATGTCCCTCTCACCCCAACCACTGCTTTGATAAAAATCTTACCCAGCCAGGCTTGGAGCTCTCTGATTGTACCACTGCATGGGACACATGGAGGACCCAAGCTTGACCTTGAATCTTGCATAAAGTCTCTATGCTTTTGCTTATGGATTCAGTCTCCAGGGTGATCTTTCAGAGATTCCCACAGTCTGGGCATAACAATGGAACTGTGAGGGAAATAAACCCTTTCCTCCTCAAGTTCCTGATTTTGGCCAAGTTGTTTAATCACAGAAATAACTAAGACAGTGGTGGTCTGAATTGATAACTTCCAAATTCTGCCTTGAATTTTAAATTTCTCTTTAAAGCCCTTACAGTCATGGAATTGTTCTATTTATCAGGCTATCCTCAAATTCCACAGACTGCCTGAGTTTTACTCATTGTGCTTCAATTAAATGCATGGACCAAACAGTCCAGCTGGAAATACTGTTTTTATCCCTGTCCCATTTATGAATGCTTGAAAATCTTCTATTTTTTGGTTACTTAAAGAAGGTCATTTTACACAATCTTGTACATATAGCCTGGGTTACAAATGTGACAATTTTTTGTGTAATATCACAGGTATGTCCCACCATGTGCATGCCTGAAACTTCCTTGGTGTTCTTCCCTAGACCATCCTGGATGATGTTTTCTAGACTTTCCTGGATGATGTCCCTATTTCTAGTGCTTGGAACTCACTGTGATTCTCAGTGCTCTCCAAGAGTGACCTGTAAGTCTTTGCAACATTTTTCTTTGTTTTTTCTGTGGTACTAGGGATACCTTTCCACATGTCCATTCATCCTGTTTCACTTTCACTGTTTGAAGATCCCATGTTTATATAAGCATATTCAGGAAAAAGCATATAAGAGGGTCATGGATGGGCAGACACATGGGAAGAAGGAACAGAGGAAGAAGAGACTGCAATGAATTTGCAAATGCCAGGGAGTCAGGAATCATGGCATCACTCATTTGCAGGTGGAGTCCAGGTGTGCTCACCTCCCCTGGAGATCAAACTTTTCAAGCTCACAGTGAGCCGGGACAAGAGATCCTCCTCACTACCTCATCCCCATGAGAATGTCCAGGACAACCTCCAAAATAATACAGAGCAATCCTGTCTTGAAAAAAACACAAACAAAAAAAGAAATTACTCCAGTATATTTCTGTAGGTATTCACTGCTTTGAAATTTCCTCTTAGAACTGCTTTCATTGTGGCCCTTATTTCAGACATGCTGTGTTTTCTTTTTCAGTCTGTCTTTCTGTCTTGATGAACTCTTCACTCAGTAGTGAGTTGTTTGGCTTCCATGAGTTTTTTATTTCATGTTGGTGTTGCTGATATCCAGCTTTAATTCATGGTGGTTGGATAGAGTTCAGGGTGTTATTTCAATTTTCTAATAACTTGGAGACTTGTTTATTCTTTATTATGGTGAATTTTGGAGAAAGTTCCGTGGATTGTTGGACAAAAATTATTCTTATGTATTTAGTGGTGATATTACATAGCTGTCTCTCACATCCATTTGACTTATGATTTTATCCATCTCCAGTTTTTCTCTATTTAGTTCATATCTGGAAGATCAACCTATTTGTATGATTAGTGTATGGAAGTCACCAGGTATTACTGTGTTAGATCACTGTATGATTTTAAGCAGTAATATTGTTTCTTTTACAAATATTGTTGTCCTGATGTTTGGAGGCATGCTAAGAATTGTAAAATGTTCTTGATATATTTTAACTTTAATTATTATATACTGTCCTTCTCAACACCTTCAGCATTGCTTTTACTTGGATTTTATTTTATTATATAATATAAAAATAACTATGCTTTCTTGTGACTTTTTATATGCATAGAAAGGACATATATAGTTACCTGTTTGTCCTAGCCCTGGCTAACAAGTTCATTTCTTTATCAGAATTAGAACCTACTTCCTTGAGATTTTGGTGTGTATTGAAGAACAGCTGAGATATTCAGCCTCTTGAACAGAACAACTCCTGGGTCCTTGAAATTTTTATTGGAAGGCAACCATTATTGGATTATCAGGACCAACACCTAAGACATTCTAATAAATCCATTTCCACACATGTGTAGTGATTCATTCGACCAGTCCTGTTCATGTAGAGAACCATGAATAACGCAATTGTGGTTTTTATTTTTTTCAACTCCCCACTGTGGAAGTTGTGCTGGCTCACAATGGTGACTTTAAACATGGTTTTTCCTTGCTCCATTATTCTCTAAGTATTAAACATTCCATGAGGGCTACTCTGCAGTACTATTCATTTTTCAACAGTTTGCTCTGAATTTCAGGAATGTAACTCCTAAAGCAATGGAGCCATTATCCAGCTTTCTGATGGGAGAAAGTCCCATTATCTTGCTTGTGATGTGGTTCCTGATTTTCTTTCCTGTTTGTCTGAAGTCACTATTGCAACTGGATAAGAAGCAAGTTCAGGTCACCTGACCTCAGTTTGAAGCCACATAACAAACCTCTCGCATTGTTTCCTGAAATCATTTAATTTTTTATTTATTTATTTTTTGGTGAGGTATTTAATACAGGGTTTCTTTGTATTCTTTTGGAGCCTGTCCTAGAACTAGCTTTTGAAGACTAGGCTGGTCTCTGTCTCACAGAGATCTGCCTGCCTCTGACTCGTTAGTGATGGGTTTAAAGTCATATGCCACCACCACCTGGCTTTGAAATCACTCTTTAGTTGTTGATATTTTGGCTGCTCTTTCACCAGTGTGACAGAAATTCACTGCACTACACACAGTACAGAGGGCTGTAAAAGTTTGCCTCCTTGGATGGTGAGGTCTGGGAGGGAAGTGGTGCAGCTTATAAGGCTGGTTATAACACCCTGACTAAGGTGTGTTTTTATAGTCCATGGTGGCATGGCAGAGTGATGGACATGAGTTAGATCTGTGATTGGAAATCTGAAGCCAATGTACATGTAACCAGAAAGACAAGAGGATTCAGAGAACAGCAATACCAAAGGACACTGGATTAGAACTCAGGGATCCCAAAAAATCAGGGTTCAGCTGCCACCACCAATTGCAGCATTGATCCCTCATCAGAAAAAAAGAGCATACTGGCTTATATTATAAAATGCATACTTATATCTGTATATTCATACATAAAGTACTAAATACCTCTTTTTCAGTTGGTATACTGTTAGTTGCACATATGATTTCTGGGCTGACTCTTTGGTCCTTGACAACTAGCAGTTGGTTCTTTTTCCCTGGGGAAGACTATCTCCTGCCTATGGGTCTGTTTATAGGATTTATACCATCTTGGTTTCACTTTCATAGGTCATTTATATCAGGAATTTCATCCTGTTTTAGGTTTTCCAGTTTTTTGAAGTAAAGATTTAAAGTATGTCCTTATAATTCTCCCAATTTCCTCAGGATCTAATGTAAATTCATCACTTTCATATCAAATTAATAACTTAGATATTCTCTCTCATTTAGTTGACTAATTAGTCTAAGTGGCTGTCATTTAATTGATTTATTTGAGGAAACACATTGGCATTTTATTTATTCTACCTTTGGTTATTCCTGTTGCTCTCTGCTTCTAACATATTGATTTTATTCCTCATTCTTGAATCCCTGATTTTTCATCCCTCTTATTTATTTATATATACCATATTGAACATTATTTTCATAGTGATATCCAGTGTGTAATGAAGTTATTAACAAGAAATCAGGCCGGGCATTGATGGCGTACACCTTTAATCCCAGCACTTGGGAGACAGAGGCAGGCAGATATCTGTGAGTTGGAGGTCTACAGTGTGAGATACAGGGCAGCCTCCAAAATAATACAGAGCAACCCTGTCTTGAAAAACAAACAAACAAAAAGAAATTACTCCAGTACCTTTCTGTAGGTATTCACTGCTTTGAAATTTCCTCTTAGAACTGCTTTCATTGTGTCCCTTATTTCAGACATGCTGTGTTTTCATTTTCAGTCTGTCTTTCTGTCTTGATGAACTCTTCACTCAGTAGTGATTTGTTTGGCTTCCATGAGTTTTTTATTTCCTGTTGGTATTGCTGATATCCAGCTTTAATTCATGGTGGTTGGATAGAGTTCAGAGTGTTATTTCAATTTTTTAATAACTTGGAGACTTGTTTATTCTTTTTTTTTTTTGGTTTTTTCAAGACAGGGTTTCTCTGTATTGTTTTGGAGGCTGTCCTGGAACTTGCTTGGTAGACCAGGCTGGCCTGGAACTGACAGAGATCTGCCTGCCTCTGCCTCCCAAGTGCTGGGATTAAAGGCGTGCACCACCAATGCCCGGCTTGTTTATTCTTTATTATGGTGAATTTTGGAGAAATTTCCATGGATTGTTGGACAAAAATTATTCTTATGTATTTAGTGGTGATATTACATAACTGTCTGTCACATCCATTTGACTTATGATTTTATCCATCTCCAGTTTTTCTCTATTTAGTTCATATCTGGAAGATCAACCTATTTGTGTGATTAGTGTATGGAAGTCACCAGGTATTAATGTGTTAGTTCAATGTATGATTTTCAGCAGTAATACTGTTTCCTTTACAAACATTGTTGTCCTGATGTTTGGAGGCATGTTAAGAATTGTAAAATGTTCTTGTATTTTAACTTTAATTATTATATACTGTCCTTCTCAACCCCTTCAGCCTTGCTTTTGCTTGGATTTTATTTTGTTATATAATATAAAACCAACTATGCCTTCTACCCTCTTACATACATTGCCTTCTAATATTTTTTAATCCTTTTAAAGTTATCAATGAGTGAACTTAATGGTGAGGAATGAATTTGGAGGCATCAGGAAAATGCATCATATTTACTAATCCACTCGGTTAGTTTGTGTCATTTTTTTCTTCAAGAAATTTTTCTCTGTATAACAGCTTTGGCTGTCCTGGAACTCATAGAGGTCTACCTGTCTCTGCCTATGGAGTGCTGGGATTAAAGGTGTGTGCTACCAGCACCTGGCAGTCAGTGTCTTTTTATGAGAAAGTAACAGCAATCCTTTTGATAGTTATTATTGGGCACTGTGTATTGATTTATGCTTTTTTGATGTTGTGGTGTGGTTTTTCACCCTATTTTGATGAACTATTACAGGAGTATTTATCAATTTTGTCCTATTGCATATAGTAATTCATAGCTTCAGATATAGATTTCCTCTTGCAGGATAGATTTTCTTGACAAAAATTGGTTAAATTTGATTTTATTGTGAAAAGTTTCTCTTATGTTGATTTAAATCACATTGTGTTTGGTGTAGTGTTCTCTAAATTGGCATCTGTGGTCTGTGGTAACTTGTAGAACATCCTCCCAGGCACCTCTATATTTCAGAGCATCTATTGTAAATCCCAACATTAGTCTAATGGGCCAGCCTTGGCATGTGTTGTGGTCTCTTTCCTTTGCAGGATTTAGGTCCTCCTGAGTTCTGGGAGTAAAGGAGTGTGCCACCAATGCCCAGCTCTTTCAAACATTTTTATAATTTATGATTCTGCTTGGCTTAAAGTAAAAAATGCCCCTCAATGTCTCTGATTTACATTGTGATCATGTTTAAATATCGATTTTTTTGTCTGAGCCTGCTTAGGAATAGGGAGACTACTACATGAATGTGCTTACACTCACTAAGTGAAATCCAAATGCTTCTTTGCTTAGGAAAAGTGTTGTTTTGAAAATAATGACCAGGATCTCCATACATCCTTCAGGTAAGAAATCTTTCTATATTCTTCTGCATAGGTTGTTGTAATGGCTATTCTTGGTAGTCAAACTGACAGCTATAGGAATTAACTAAAACTCCAAGAGTTGGGTACACCTGTGCTGGATTTTTCCATAGTTTTTGAAATTAAAACCTCATATTTAATCTTGATTACTTGAGGTGACATCCATTTTCAGCTGCTTGATGGCTGCTGCTCAACTCTAACCCCAGCACTCAGGAGGCAGAAGCATTTTGATTTTCTGAGATTCAGGCCAAAGTGGTCTGCAGAATGAATTCCATGGAGGCTTAGAAAACCCCTGTCTTGAAAATACCAAAACAAAGTGAAACAAAAAAAAACAAAAACAAAACAAAAAACCAAAGATTAAGATCCATCCTTAATCTGCATCAGAACTTCTGTTGGCAGCCTACATATAGAAAGGTTATTGTAGAAGGAAGCTCTCTCTTTCTCTGTTTGTTCTCAATCCTTTATCACAATTACAGCCACTTCCTTGAGCATTTGGTGTATATTGAAGACCAGCTGAGATATTCAGCCCCATGATCAGAACAACTCCTGGATTCTTCAAATTTTTATGGGAAGGCAAACATTGCTGGACTATCTGGACCAACACCTAAGACATTCTAATAAATTCATTTCCACATATGTATACTGATCCATTCGACCAGTCCTGTTGAGGTAGAGAACCATGAATAAGCCAATTGTGACTTTTTATACACATAGATAGGACATATATATTTGCCTGTTTGTCCTAGCCCTGGCTAACAAGTTCTTTTCTTTATCAGAATTAGAAGCTACTTCCTTGAGATTTTATTGTGTATTGAAGAACAGCTGAGATATTCAGCCTCTTCAACAGAACAACTCCTGGGTCCTTGAAATTTTTATTGGAAGGCAACCATTGTTGGATTATCAGGACCAACACCTAAGACATTCTAATAAATCCATTTCTACACATTTGTAGTGATTCATTCTACCAGTCTTGTTCATGTAGAGAACCATGAATAATGCAATTGTCATTTTCCCCACTGAGGAAGTTGTGCTGGCTCATAATGGTGACCTTAAACTTGGTTTTTCCTTGCTCCATTATTCTTAAAGTATTAAACCTTCCATGAAGGCTACTCTGCAGTACTATTCAGTTTTCAACAGTTTGCTCTGAATTTCAGGAATGTAACTCCTAAAGCAATGGAGCCATGCTGCATCTGCTGTGCAGCCTGTGTCTGAGAATGTGCAGAGGGTGTTGGGGTTTGACAACACAGAGACTTGTTCAACGATGTAAAGAAAACTTTAAGCAGGCCTCAAAAAGGCTCAAGAAAACTTCCCAAGAAAGGCTTCCCTCCAGAAAAGCTTCTGCTCTCTCCTCTCCCCTGGCTGGTTCTGCTGTGACACCAAAAATTGATCTGGGTGTGTCAGAAGAGGCAGTTACTCTTTGGACAAGGTCGAGGTCAGGGTGGTTCCTGTGGCCAAGCTCTTTCCAGGAACTTATTGCCCTGGCATTGTATTGTTTTTAGTAAACATGTTTTTAACAAACTTTGTCTTACAGCTGCCTACTCCCAGGCTGATGGGGAAGTGAGTCTCTGCTCAAGGTCTGGTGTCCCCACAGAGCCATTATCCAGCATTCTGATGGGAGAAAGTCCCATTATCTTGCTTGTGATCTGGTTCCTGATTTTCTTTCCTGCTTGTCTGAAGTCCCTATTGCAACTGGATAAGAAGCAAGTTCAGGTCACCTGACCTCAGTGTGAAGCCACATAACAAACCTCATGTATTGCTTCCTGAAATCATTTATTTATTTATTTGGGAGGTATTTCTTTCTTTTTTTTTTTTTTTTTTTTTTGGTTTTTCGAGACAGGGTTTCTCTGTGGCTTTGGAGGCTGTCCTGGAACTAGCTCTTGTAGACCAGGCTGGCCTCGAACTCACAGAGATCTGCCTGCCTCTGCCTCCCAAGTGCTGGGATTAAAGGCGTGTACCACCAACGCCCGGGAGGAGGTATTTAGATACAGGGTTTCTTTGTATTCTTTTGGAGGCTGTCCTAGAACTAGCTTTTGAAGACTAGGCTGGTCTGTCTCACCTGCCTCTGCCTCCTTCGTGCTGGGTTTAAAGTTATGGACCACCACCACCTGGCTTTTTAAATCACTCTTTAGTTGTTAATATTTTGGCTGCTCTTTCACCTGTGTGACAGAAATTCACTGCACTTCAGGCAGTAGAGAGGGCTATAAAAGTTTGCTAGCTACTCTGTGTTCAGAACAAAGAAGAGGAAGTGCCTATGGAGATCCAGGATCTGCTGTTCCAGCCAGAGGCAAATGCTATTCAAATGCATATCTGTGCTGTGCTGACTCAGAAATGGTCTTTGTCCAGGAACCAATGGGCTGTGTCTTAAAGCACAGTGTGAGCCTATGGGAGGAGATCTTGTTACTCAGGCTTCACTAACCAATCAGTCCCTCAAGGCAACCTGGCAGTCGGAAGTTGTGCTGGGTCTTTTCTGCCACCATCTTCAGGCTTGGCTTTGCAGAGAAACTGTTCCGGTGATCTTGTGTGCTGTTCTGTGAGAGCTACTGCATGGAGCTGAGCCAAGAGGAGCTTGAAAACCACAGCATGGTGAGCTTGGGGCTACCATCCCCAGACGGGGAGAAGTGCTGAGTCGAGTCATGGGAACCACTGTTGAGTGTCCTCCCAAGGCTGGGTAGGAATAAGAAGCCTGAAGCAGAGTTTGCCATGTTCCTTCCTGGTCTTGTATTTGTTCTGCATGATTCTAATGGTCCTGTATGACCCAGGTTTATTTCTATGTGGTCCTAAGAGCCTGCATGGACTTCTGCAATTCTCTGGGCCAGCTGGTGGGTTCTTGAGTATGTTCACTCTGCTGGCTGTGCATATGTACAGCAATGGTATTGGGACTGTGCTTTGAAATATCCTTGTTGACATCACTGTTAAATGTAGGCACCCTTAGTGCTTGTCCTGTCACTATCAAACACAGATTTGCCAAACACAGAGAGTTGTGGTCCCTTTAGTGTCTTCAGAAATTCTGCACTTGCAAAGTTTACTATTTATGTTTTCAGTGCACTTGGAGTTAATCATGTGGAGCTTGTAAACAATACTTCCTGTGTAGAGGAGCACTCCACTGCTAAACTGTGTGGGTAAAGAACTGAATTTATGGGCTTGAGAGAAGGTTGAGAGTCTACGAGCTGTGACTGCTCTTCCAGAGGTCCTCAGTTCAGTTTCCAGCAGCGATATGTTGGGTCACAAGGATCTATAATGAGATCTGGTGCCCTCATCTGGCTTGCAGGCATACACCCAGGAAGAACACAGTATTCATAATTGGAAAGATGTATTCAGACTTAGGCAGCTCTCTCAGATATTTTAGGTTTTAGTTGGGATAGCATATAGGTAGATTATAATTTATTGGTCATCTTCTATGTATATATGCTTTATACATGTTTGTGGCATTTTGTGTATTGGCACAATTGAATTTTGTTTAAAGTCTAAATCTTTTCTTTAGACTAAAATGAGAATTGTAGGGAGAGATCTACTTACACATAGAGCTGACCACACACCTTTGGGTGCAGGGACATGTATGTAGAACTTAAGGGAGATAAAACATCTATTGAGAGGCATGGTCAGCACTAAGGGTACATAGATCTCTCACTACACATAATAAATCAATCTTTAAAAAGGAAATAATTATTAAAAAACAGAACTAAACTGATCATTAAACAAAATTGATATAATTACAAGCAAAATTGAGGAACTGGACAAAATGTGGTGGCCCTTCCTAACGTGATTGTGTTTTCCAGGTTAAGATATATGTCCCAAAGAAACGATGTGGGCAGTACTTGCTATGCTTTTGTACAAACCCCAGTGTCTGGAGCTCATGGCTATAAAGCCTGTTTCAACTTTCTGACAGATATTTTGTGTTACAGTTACATTATTTCCAGTATCTCTTTTCTGCGTCAAAGCCTCTCCCACATAGACTCTTCACTGTGTTCTAATACATGATCTTTTTTCCAATTAGCCTCAGCTGTCAACATGACCTAGCCTAGAGACATCTCAGTGAACATCAGTTGAGGGTGTGCTTAGATCAGAATATCTGATGGCTGTGTCTGAGAGAGGCTGTGTTGATTATGATTGATGTGTGAAGTCTATTCCTTTGAGTTGGCCATATCTCTAAGCAAGTAGGCCTGGGCTGGGTAAGAGAGCTAGCATAGCACTAGAAAATAACAAAGCAAGAGAAATAGCTAGGAAGCAATGTTTCCTCATGTTTTATTGCTTGAGTTTCTAGCCTAAGTTCACACTAGGATGGACAGTGACATAGGGATATCAACCAAATAAACCTGTTCACTACCTGAGTTGGTTTGGCTAGAGAATTTAATCAGAAAGTTGGTACAAAATATGGGCATCAAATGTGATTTTCTTGTTGTTGTTTTGTTATCCAGCCCAGGAATGCCACTGACTCATGGCAGCTTTCTTCACAGCTTTTTAGTGCTTGGATTATGAGTCATGTATTCCAATCATTCATAAGAGATAGTGTTAGGTCAGAAGAGCTAGGTTCACAGTTTCTTGTGAGTTAGGATTGAAAGTGACTCAGGCAATGAGAGCTATATAACAGTGTCTCCAGAAACTTATGTCATTTGGTTACATCCATTGTACCATTCACAGAATTTGGGGGGAAAATATGGGGTATTTGGAAACAAAACCCAACTAGTGTGGAGAAATGGTAACTTAATTTAGTGCTTGTCAGGATTGCAAGAAGAGCTTACTCCAGCTTACTCATCACCATCTTTGTTATTATGAATTGTAGCAGGTAGGGGATGAATACTAGAAAATGGAATTCTAAGCCAGGCAGTTTTGGTGCATGCCTTTAATCCCAAGACTCAGGAGGCAGAGGCAGGCAGATCTCTGTGAGTTCAAGACCAACTTGGTGTACAAGAGCTAATTCTTGGACACCCTCCAAAGCCACAGAGAAACTCTGTCTCAAAAAATAATCTTTAAAAAATGTAATTTTGAGCAAAAATTGTTTAATATTCATACATGTAATTTGTAGCTCTAGAGTTTCATAGAAGGAGGAACTCTCTCCTTGCCATCATGAGGAATCTTCACATAGACAGTTTATAAGCTTATACAAGTATGCTGTGGTTTCTAAAGTTTAAGGTCTTCCCAGTCACCTGCCTATATTATTGAGTGGGATTATAAATTGTGTACATCTTTAATTGCCAACTCCATGTTGTGACAAAGGCTTTTCTGTAATATTTAGCCATAGAGAAGTTTCAAACTGATGTTTGTAACTATATAGACTTGTGCATATTTTGAATTGGGTAATTGTAGCAACTGTTGCTTTAATAAAATTTATTTTCAATATTAGAATCCCCTACCCATGAAGCTGACCTAAGCAGGTTCCATATGAATCCTGAGTTAGTTCTGGTATGTTTTCAAAATAACCACACAGGACAGCTTGTTTGTATAGACTTTAGGTGCTTGCTATCATTTTATGAAGTTTATTCACATGTATTTGTGACTCATCAGGTCAAAGACTGTAGCTGTACAAGTACAATAAGCTTGTTCCTAACAACACATTGTAGAGAGAACCAAGTACTGAAAGTTGTCCCTTGGACTACATATGTGGTATACTATGCACATACACTGGAAAATCAAACAAGTATATACAACACAAAATCTCTCTATCATATAGAAACACAAATATTCACATGGAATATGCATAAACATTAATCCCCCTTATGCAAAAACACAGACACACTGCAAACACAAACATAAACATTTATATAAACATACTCAGAAAGAAAACTAAACACATCACATAAAGCACATAACACACATACAAATACAAATATCATACAAATGTGCACACACAAACACATACACACACATTCACCCACAAAGACACTTTCAAAGTCAGTATTAGAATTTTAGAAACACTTAGGATATATATGTTCAATAAATTTTCACAAGATTGCTTTTTTGCAATTTGTTATTTGTCATTTGTGTGATATAGCAGCATGTTCTGTCAAGTTCTGACCTCATAGATCTAGTCTCTCTGGTAGCATATAATACATATTTTTGAAGTGTAATATATGGAAGTGTTGGTTCCTATCAGCAGAAGTTGACTAAATTAATTTTCCACTTAATATCAGTGGCATAGAAAAATCATGTAGAGTCTCTATCAGCACCATGTTAAGCTGCAACTGTTGGGGACACTGACATTTTACAGACTCTTTAGTTTTAAGTACAGAAGACTTTAGTATTGTGATGTCATGAAAATTACCTTGTTTTGATCTTTTCTCGGGGAGGTGTTTCGAGACAGGGTTTCTCTGTATTGTTTTAGAGGCTGTCCTGGGACTCACTCTGTAAAACAGGCTGGCCTCGAACTCACAGAGATCCGCCTGCCACTGCCTCCCAAGTGCTGGGATTAAAGGCGTGTGCCACTAACGCCCGGCTTTTGTTTTGAATTTTTTGACACATTATTTTTATGGAATTTTTGGTGCCCTGGATATTGCAAGTGGATCAGTCTGACCTTGAACTCACAGACAGAACCTCCTGACTTAGACTTCCAAGTGATGGGAATAAATGGTTACTTCAGCCTGCCTGACTTTTACTTAGATTCTTTGAAACAGTCTCAACATGTATCCTTGGTGGGCCTGGCATTGATGAGTACATCAGGCTGGATTCAGGCTCAGAGGTCTGTTTGCCTCTAACTTCAGATCCCTGGGGTTAAAGAATATTCTGGCACACCTGGCTGAGATCTTTTTTATATGATCACTTAATGTTAATGTTGGTTGTGTTTTGAAAAGTGATAGCAAAACATGGTGGCCAAATATTTTGGGCCAGCCTTACTTATTTTGTGACATGATCTTTAGGAGGCCAAGGTGGCTTTGAATTTCTTATTTACCTGAGGATAGTCTTCTCTTGATGTTATTACACCCAACTGACCTGCTGTCCAGCTTATGATTTATATATGTAAAATAATAAAATATTGCTCATTTTTCATACTGTATAGGTTTAGATTCAGAGATGAAGAATACTCTTGTTTTTCATTCAGACCTGTGTGAATTATGTTTGGTTTTTGTCCTTTTGTCCCCTGTCTACAGGAATTACTTCTAAATCATCATTATTACTCAGCTTTCCTTTCAAAATCTTATTTGATTTTTAGAATTATGATTTATTTGCATATCTTAGATTCCCCATTATTCTAGACAATTTTCATCTTATAGTGAAACCCATGCTGGGCTCATGCCAGGCAGCTGTTCCATCACTGAGTTTTCTCCTTCCTTAGAAATGCTTGTTTGATGTCTGAGAATATTTGTCTTTGGAATGACTTCAGTAAACAAATCAGGACCTTTGGTTAGTAAATATTTTGTATTAGTTTTTACTTCATCTTTGCTTTTCTCACAGGAGGATAATTGTCTTGTGAGATGACTTCTTAGTTTTAGGGTGTGTTTTGTATCATGTATCCTATCTTTGAATAAAAACTCAGGATTTTCTTGTGGATAGGATTGAGAGTGTGTGTAAGGAAGTTTATTTCTTTTTCTTACAAAGTCTAAGAATGTTTTAGAAATTATAGTTGCCCTGATTTTCAAAATTAAATTAACCAATTAATGGGTATATTTGAGCTAGTTTCAATGGGTAGCTGTCCTGGATTTCAAATATGTAAACCAGGTTTGCCTCATACTTGGGGTAATCATGCTACTTTCCAACAGCTGGGATTATATTTGGAGGTAAGTATAATATCTTTTATCTTCTAGTTATTTTTATCTGCTAATATAGGTCTAAATTACTGATTTTGTATTGCAGAAAATGTAAAATCTGCTAACAAATGTAGCTCTTTCTTACTGTTACATGATCATTGGGATTGACATTTCCTCTTTTTCTACTGGGAATTAGGAATTTCAAGTTGAGATTAGTTAAATTTGTGCTACATTTTCAGTGCTGTGGAAGTATAGAGAGATTATGTGTGCTGAAGTGAAGCTATTATTTATTTTTTGTAACACTGACAAGGTGCAGTCAAACATAAAATTGAGAAATAACAGTTTTAAGCCAGGCATTGGTGGTACAAGAATTTAACCCCATTTCTCTGCAGGCAAAGGCAGGTAGATCTCTATGAGTTTGAAACCAACATGGTCTACAAGAGCTAGTTCCAGAGCAGCATCCAAAACCACAGAGTAACCTTGGCTTGAAACACTTCTTACTCCCCTCCTCCTCACCCCTACCCCAAAAAGGAAGAAAATTTTTCTGCAGTCACAGGATATGTTCTTTTAGGCCACTGAGAACAGGTTGTGATCCTTGTGGGGACACTCAGTGATTTCTTTTGTCATGGCCCTACACCTGCTTAGTCTGCTGACTTAGGATCACTTGGTGTTGCAGGGAATGTAGGAGCCCAAGTTAAAAATGAGGAGAGCAAGAAATTAAGCACAGCCAGGATCCAAGCATGCCCTTGTCTCTAATTCAGCATAGTGAAACTATGTATGCAACCCTGGAGCTTGTTTTATACTATTATTGCTTCTTTATGTTTCTATTATAGCCCAAGCCATTATGGAGCCCCTCCTGCTCCACTCTTTTCTTAGCAAATTTCCTATTAGAAGACATTAGCTGTTATTTATGTTTTTATGTGTTTGAACTTTGCCTGCATGTGTTATATCTGTACCACTGGGATTTCTTGTATCTATAGATGCCAGATTCTTTGCAACTGGGGTTAAAGTTCGTCATGTGCTTCGATGTGGATTCTGGAAATCAAACCCATGTCCCCTAGAAGATTAGCTAGTGTTCTTAATTGCTGAACATTTGCTCCCATTCCTCAGTTTTTGCCCACATCTTAGGAAATATTTTTAATGTGGTCTCTGACATTATTGTTTAGTTAAGTTTTACTGACAGGCTATGAGGTAGCCCAGACTGATCTTCACCTCATTTGAATCTGGGAACTTCTGATCCTTCTTCTGTTTCAAGAAATGCTGGGAATACAAGTGTGTACTATGACCACAGCTGTTACACTTATTGTTTGTAATATGAATGCAGGACAAACAACCAATTTGTCATTTACATATGTGTTTTATATACTACACTGTAGGCTTCTGCCAATCACAGATTGTTACTGTATGTTGTCCTCCTCTAAATTTGTGGACATATTGTGCTCTGTAATTAGCATTCTTGAGAATCACAAGTCTAAACCAGTGTTTTATCATGTTGGGATTTTATTCTTGAATTGCCTAATGTTAACTGAGAGTCACTTTGAATCAGAAAAAAATGAGAATGACAATAATACATGAACAAAATTTGCCTCTTACACATTTTTACAATAAATAGACATTTGATATTAAAAACAGAAAAGCTTTCCTCATTCAGCCATGGCTGAGTGTTTGAAAGTCTTGTTAGTTTGATTTGAGTGATTTATGTTTATCTACTTGGCAGATAAGTTATTGTCTATTTAATCACATCTGATATTCACTTGAAAACATGGTAAAGCAAGTTGGTTTCTATTTCACTATACTTTGATTGAATATGGTGATTTCAAGGCTTAGACATGTACTTCTTGATGAAAGAATGGGGTTATAATTGAGTGATTGTAAGAGCTTCTGAAATGGTATCTCTTGAAGGAAAATTAAATATTTTAATACCTGGAATCACCATTCATGTTGTCATATTTTGTGGTTTTCTACTCATATTTTGATTCTTAATTTTATAATAATGTTTACTTCTGGAAAATCAGCACACTGCCAGTTTCCCAGTACTTTCCTGTGTATAATTTGTAAAATTTTTTCTGAGTATGAGAAGCATTCATTTGCCATGTTTTGATGGATAAGACCTTTAATCACAGCACTCAGGAGGCAGAGGCAGTCAGATCTCAGTGTGGTGTAGGCCAGCCTGGTCTACAGAGCAAGTACCAGGAGAGGCTCCAAAACTACACAGAGAAACCCTTTATTATAAAACCAAAAAGAGAGTTTTGGACATCATCTTGCAGTTATTTTTCTCCTACGTAGGAACAACGATGACCAAAATAATGTTGAAAAATTCATGGTTATTGTCTATTTTAGTTTTGATAGTCCTACATTAGACAACATTTATTATTTTACGGAAAAGTACAATATATATTGTTATCAAATCCACCCCATATTTGCTAACTTCTTTGCCCTTGTTTTTTTTTTCTTTGTTTGTATGTTTTGCCCTTCATCTCCACTTCAGGGGATGATTTTAGACTCCCTGAGTTCAGTTAATTTTAGTGGTATAAAAGGGATAACGAAGCATAGATACAACAACTAAATTACGGTTTCTGGAGGAATACACTTGACTGTGCTATACTGCCTGGCTGCTTTAGTTTTCTTAGTTATTTTTTTCTGTACATTTTTATTTATATTTTCATATAATATATTTTTATGGCTTACCTGTCCCTGATTCCTCCCAGATCTTCTCCACCCATCCAAATCCCCCCCTCAGTAGAAATAAACAGGCAGTTAAAACATATTTTTGCTGGCTTATATACTGCAAAACCACATTCCAAGGAACAGTACAGCTCCACAGTGGGCTGGGCCATCCCTCATAAATCATTAATCATGAAAATGCCATAGATTTCAAGCTCCTTTTCCCAAATAATCCTAGCTCACAAGACATGGAGGAAAAGCCAACCAGGACAAGGACTTTGAGTTAAGTGCCAGCCAGTGCTATGTAGTAAAAATAAAGTCAAATAAAGTAACTAACTTAATAACTAACTAAATAAATCCTCACAAGTAGTTTATCTTTTATCATTTCTCTTTTCTAATCATTTGATCCTTCTCCCAAGATGCTGGAATATTTGATCATGAAACATTCTAATGCTTTTGTCTTTCCTTAAGTCTGTCTTGTACCCAAGTGTGATGATTTTGTTCAGAGGTATAAAACTGAGAAGGATGCTTTGCATGTAGGTACTGTCTTGTCCTGATATCATACACATTTATTTTTATTTCTAAATCAAATCTCAGGTGACAACTGAGAAATGAACCCTAAAACTTGTTCTTGTGACTCCTAATTAACTTTGCAACTCATGCACAGTTGTGCATCTTAATGTGAAAACACAGGCAAAATGCAAAGAAAAGATGAAGATTAGTTATATTGAGAAGTGCAAAGGTCTAGGAGGTTTTTAATAATACTGATTTTGTTACTGGAGGCCAGGTTTAAGTTTGAAACTTAAGGAGGCTCATTAAAGTCTTAGAGATGGAATATGATTCAGAAGAGTCATTTAAGTTAAGAGAGTTAGTAGGAATGATAGAGTGTAGATTATGGAAGCAGATGTTGTGGTGTAATGGCTATATGGTACCAGAAGATGTCCTTTCATTAGGGGAATGAAAGGACATGAAAAGAACACTACATGTCTTGCTTTTGAAAACAAGTGCATTCTGTATTACACTGTTTCCAGATACACACATTTGACAGTGCTTTTGTGGATGTCAGAGGACTGCTATAAGGAATTTCTTTCCTTCTGATGTGGTCTTGTGATTCAAACTATGCTTTAGCCTTTTTTATTGTCTGAAGCAACACCTAACCCCTCATATTTTTCATTATTTCTATTTATTATTCAGAGCAAATTTGCATGTGTTTCTGTGAATCTGATGCAAATAATCCTGCTTTATTGTGACCAAATTTTGAATCCCAAAATCACCAAGAGGACCATTGGTAAAGTGGCTATTGTGGCCCACAGGACCTCCTAGGTTGCTTTTTCTGCTCTGCATATCTCTGTTGTGCACTTGTCCATAAGGCACAGCCAGAGCCTAAAGCACAGCCTTGCCAGCTAAATTCTGATTGGTTTATTGCTGGAGGAGGTCATGTGTCCTTCTAGTGACAAGGACAGGAGCTGCAAGGTCATGAAAGCACATCTTAACCTGTCATGGCTCCTAAAACACTAAGGGAGGGGCTGGTCCCTTCAGCTGATGTATCCTTAATACGTATGTTTGTTTGCCATCCAAGGACATTCATCAGTTGATGCAAATCTAGGGTGTTTCCTTTTCCTGGCTGTTGTAAATAAATCACAGTGACCATGTATTAATAAATATCTCTCTAGAATTGTATATTGACTTTCTTCAATATATTTATGGGTGGTAATTCTGGGTCATAATGGTATATCTGGAGTTAGCCTTCATACAAAAGATAGATCACTTTTCTGAATTCAATGCCAGCACGTGCTACTTTTTTTTTAATTTGGGCATTCTGACTTTGGTGATACATAATAAGAGGGAAGTTAAAATTAGTATTTTCCTAGTTCCTAAATTTGTTGAACAATTTTAAAAGTTTGATAACCAGTATAATTTAATTTACTGAAAATTCTTTTTCTCTGTTCCCCTTGATTAATATATGAATGATAAACAAATAATGACTCCCTTCCTCTTTGTCTCCCTAATCATTTCATGCCCCTGTTGTGGACTACTGACATAAGGTTGTATTACATTTGTTTATGCTGTGGAAAATTATTTTATTTATTGTAAAGGGAAGCCTTCCTGCCATGCTGGTTACAGAGCTTCATCAGTCCCAAATAAACACACAGGAGGCTATATTAATAATAAATCTGTTCGCCTTGCTTGTTTCTCACTGGCTATCTCTGAGTTAAGGATTTATCCCATAATTGTTAACCTAAGTATTTCACTTACGGGAGGAATGTTTCCAGGCTTTTTTTTTTTTTTTGGTTTATTCAAGACAGGGTTTCTCTGTATTGTTTTGGAGGCTGTCCTGGAACTAGCTCTGTAGACCAGGCTGGCCTCAAACTCACAGAGATCCACCTGCCTCTGCCTCCCAAGTATTGGGATTAAAGGTGTGCGCCACCAACGCCTGGCGTTTCTGAGCTTCTTATCCCTGTGTCGCTTACATCTTGTCTCCCTGTGTTTCTCCTACCCCGAATCCTTCTGGACTCCTAGTCCCACCTATGTTGCTTCCCTATTGGCCTACAGTGCTGTATTGACATATGCACTGGACTTCCCCAACAATTTATATGAAGGTTTTTTACAGTTTTTCTGTTACATTTGTCCAATTATGTGATATAATTGTCCAATTT
>NW_024431984.1:0-6158 GCF_017639785.1 Mesocricetus auratus
TTCTTTAGACAAATCTACATCTATGATTTGCCTCTGAGATTTTTTTCTTTCTTAATACTACTCTGTATCTCTTGTCTGATAGCTGCCTAGGTAGCCCTGGGTGTCTCCCTATATTTCTCCAGCATTTTGCCCTACCTTTCTCTCTGGCTACTTTTATCTCCTTGCCTAATGCTGTTGAGATATTGCCCTTCACCTTTATGGAGAACAATTAGTTGCCTGAGGCAGGTGAGATGAAACATCTGCAACACATCTTTATATAATCAAAATATGCAGCAAAATCACATTTTACACAAATTTTATTCTTTAATAACAGCAGCAGGAATGAATGTAATATACTTATGGACAGTTAAAGTAATCATATGAAGCATAAAGTAATTAAATAATCTTTACTTTTTAAAAATAGTTTGTTTATAAATATGTGAAGATGATAAAGAAAGTAGAAACAGTGGACATAGACAGACAGAAAAAATGAATAATTTAAAAAAAATAAAATAAAATTTGTCCCCAAAAACCAGAGTTCTATAGTTTTACATGAAGCAGTGATGGAATTCTTAGATATACTGTTTGATATTTTCCCCCAGTATTTTACTTAATTTTCCTACTACCTACTTAACATTTAATATATGCATAAACTCAGGGTTTGTGAGATAATCTTGAATTTTGAGAAATGTAAAGTATTCCACCAAATGTGAACAATTTTTTTCTGATCTGTGATGGTAGAGCATTTAAAGATTACAAGGAGCCGGGTGTTGGTGGCGCACGCCTTTAATCCCAGCACTTGGGAGGCAGAGGCAGGCGGATCTCTGTGAGTTTGAGGCCAGCCTGGTCTACAAAGTGAGTTCCAGGACAGCCTCCAAAGCCACAGAGAAACCCTGTCTCTAAAAACCAAACAAAAAAGATTACAAGGAGACTAATTCAGATGGGGGATTGCAATAGTCATACCTGAGCTATCCAGATAGCCTTCAAAATGAATAAACAAGGCCAAAAAAAGATCAAGCCTAACAATCACACTTTGAAACTAATAAAAAGTCAAAGAAAGTGAGAATAGATTTATACTGTACATATTATTTATGGTGTGATCCTTATATTGAAGTGTGGAGGTATCAGTACATTAGAATTATATGTACACACAATATTGAACTAGGGTGAAATCCTGCCTTTCATAAAAATAAAAAGTAAACCTGAAAGAGTTTCAAATAATTCACTGGTGTATATCCATGGAAAAACCACCATACTGTGAAAGAAGGAAGAAACTCTTGGGGTGACTAGTTTAACCATGGCTTAGAATATATTGAATGATATTTCTTTAAAGGAATGGCATGGAGACTAGTGGGCACATTGTTGGTACAGGAATGCAATATGACCACAGTGAAATGGAAAACAGAAGAGGGAACAAGAATCACAAAAACATAGGAAAAATTTGCCTCAAATGGGAAAACAAGCTGAAAACCTAGTGTCAATGTGAGGTACAAATTTTTGGCACTAGAGTATGAGTTTGATTTTCTTTGGCCTAGTTTTATCATATTCAAGGCTATCTGGAGAGCACAGGTATGACTATTGCAGTTCCCCATCTGACTTAGTCTCCTTGTAATCTTTTTTTTTTGGTTTTTCGAGTCTGGGTTTCTCTGTGGCTTTGGAGGCTGTCCTGAGACTCACTTTGTAGAACAGGCTGGCCTCAAACTCACAGAGATCCACGTGCCTCTGCCTCCCAAGTGCTTGGATTAAAGGCGTGTGCCACCTCAAACTTAAATCTCATCTAAAGCCCCACACAGTTATAGTGACAGATTTCAACACACCACTCTCACCACTAGACAGGAATACCAGACAGAAACTCAACAAAGAAGCAAAGGGTCTAATAGAAGTAATGACCCAGCTGGGATTAACAGATACCTATAGAACATTCCATCCACATAAAAAAGAATATACCTTCTTCTCACCACCACATGGAACCTTCTCAAAAATCGACCACATACTTGGCAACATATCAAACCTCAGCAGCTACAAAAAAATTGGAATAACTCCATGCATCTTATCAGACCACCATGCCTTAAAATTAGAATTCAACAACAACACAAATTGCAGAAAACCTACAAATTCATGGAAATTGAATAATGCTCAACTGCACCATCCCTGGGTCAAAGAGGAAATAAAAAAAGAAATTAAAGACTTCCTCGAATTCAATGAGAATGAAGAAACAACATACCCAAACCTATGGGACACATTGAAAGCAGTGCTATGGGGGAAGTTCATAGCACTAAGTGCTCACATGAAGAAACAGGAGAACAGTTATACCAGAGAATTAACATCACAGCTGAAAGCTCTAGAACACAAAGAAGCAAACTCCCCCAGGAGGAGTAGACGCCAGGAAATAATCAAATTGAGGGCTGAAATCAATAAAGTAGAAACCAGGAAAACAATACAAAGAATCAATGCAACGAAGAGTTGGTTCTTTGAGAAAATCAACAAGATAGACAAACCTTTGTCCAAACTTACCAAACAGCAGAGAGTGAACACGCAAATTAATAAAATCAAAAATGAAAATGGGGACATAAAAACAGACTCTGAGGAAATCCAGAGAATGATTAGGTCATACTTTGAAAACATGTACTAACACAAAATTCAAAAATTTAAAGGAAATGGATGACTTCCTGGACAGCTATCATTTGCCAAAACTAAATCAAGAACAGATAAGCAATTTAAATAGACCTATAACCCCTATGGAAATAGAAGCTGTCATAAAAAGTCTCGCAACCAAAAAAAGTCCAGGTCCAGATGGCCTCAGTGCAGAATTCTACCAGAAATTCAAAGAACAGCTTATACCAATTCTTCTCAAAGTGTTCCACACAATAGAAGCAGAAGGGTCTTTGCCAAACTCTTTCTATGAGGCTTCAATAACATTGATCCCCAAGCCACACAAAGATACAACTAAGAAAGAGAACTTCAGACCAATATCCCTCATGAACATTGATGCAAAAATACTCAATAAAATACTGGCAAATCGGATCCAAGAACACATCAAAACAATCATTCACCACGATCAAGTAGGTTTCATCCCAGGGATGCAGGGATGGTTCAACATACGAAAATCCATCAACGTAATCCACCATATAAACAAGCTGAAAAACAAAAATCACATGATCATCTCACTAGATGCTGAAAAAGCCTTTGACAAAATCCAACACCCCTTCATGATAAAGGTCTTGGAGAGATCTGGGATAACAGGGACATACTTAAACATAATAAAAGCTATATACAGTAAACCAACAGCCAATATCAAACTAAATGGACAGAAACTCCTCGCAATTCCTCTAAAATCAGGAAAAAAACAAGGCTGTCCACTCTCTCCATACATTTTCAACATGGTACTTGAAGTTCTAGCTATTGCCATATGACAACAAAGGGGGATCAAGGGGATACAAATTGGGAAGGAAGAGGTCAATCTTTCACTGTTTGCAGACGATATGATAGTTTACATCAATGACCCAAAGTACTCTACCACGGAACTCTTACAGCTGATTAACACCTTCAGCAAAGTGGCAGGCTACAAGATCAACTCAAGAAAATCAGTAGCCCTACTATATACAGATGATAAAAGGGCTGAAAGAGAAATCAGAGAAACATCACCCTTTACAATTGCCACAAATATCATAAAATACCTTGGGGTAACGCTAACCAAACAAGTGAAAGACCTGTATCGTAAGAACTTTGAATCTTTAGAGAAAGAAAATAAAGAAGCCCTCAGAAAATGGAAAGATCTCCCATGCTCTTGGATAGGTAGGATCAATGTAGTAAAAATGGCAATGCTGCCAAAAGCAATCTACAGATTCAATGCAATCCCCATTAAAATCCCAGCACAATTCTTCACAGACCTTGAAAGAACAATAATCAATTTTGTATGGAAAAACAAAAGACCCAGTATAGCCAAAACAACCCTGTTCAACAAGGCAACGTCCGAAGGCATCACCATCCCTGACCTCAAGCTCTATTATAGAGCTATAGTCCTGAAAACAGCTTGGTATTGGCACAAAAATAGACAGGTAGACCAATGGAATCGAATTGAAAATCCGGGTATTAACCCACACACGTACGAACATCTGATCTTTGACAAAGAAGCTAAAAATATACAATGGAATAAAGAAAGCATCTTCAACAAATGGTGCTGGCATAATTGGAGACTTGCATGTAGAAGAATGCGGATCGATCCATGTTTATCACCATGCACAAAACTTAAGTCGAAATGGATCAAAGGCCTCAACATAAATCCAGCCACACTGAGCCTCTTAGAAGAGAAAGTGGGTGGTACCATTGAATGAATTGGTACAGGAGACAACTTCCTGAACATAACACCAATAGCGCAGACAGTGAGATCAACAATTAATAAATGGGACCTACTGAAACTGAGAAGCTTATGTAAGGCAAAGGACAGTCAGCAAGACAAAAAGGCAGTCCACAGAATGGGAAAAAATATTCACTAATCCCACATCTGACAGAGGGTTTATCTCCAAAATTTACAAAGAACTCAAGAAGCAAGTCTCCAAAACACCAAAGGACCCAATTAAAAAGTGGGCTGCAGAAGTAAATAGAGAGCTTTCAACAGAGGAGTCTAAAATATCTGAGAGGCACTTGAGAAAGTGCTCAACATCCTTAGCCATCCAGGAAATGCAAATCAAAACAACTCTGAGATACCATCTCACTCCTGTCAGAATGGCTAAAATCAAAAACACCAATGACAATTTATGCTGGAGAGGATGTGGTGAAAGGGGAACACTCCTCCATTGCTGGTGGGAGTGCCAACTGGTTCAGCCACTTTGGAAATCAGTATGGAGATTCCTCAGAAAAATGGGAATAAACCTACCACAAGACCCAGCAACTCCACTCTTAGGCATATATCCAAAAATGCCCATTCATACAACAAAGATGTCTGTTCCACTATGTTCATAGCAGCTTTATTTGTAATAGCCAGAACTTGGAAGCAACCTCGATGTCCCTCACCCGAAGAGTGGATAGAGAAAATGTGGTACATCTACACAATGGAGTACTATTCAGCAGAAAAAATAATGGAATCATGAGATTCACAGGCAAATGGATGACACTAGAAGAAACCATCCTGAGTGAGGTAACCCAGTCACAAAAAGAGAAACATGGCACGTACTCTCTCATATATGGATTTTAGACATAGATCTGGGGAGTGCCAGCCTACAATCCTATAGCCAGAGAGTCTGGGAAACAGAAACTTCATTTAGTGGCTGATCGAAGAAGAGGCAGACTCCCTTGGTTAAGTACTGAGCTGAACTCAAGAAAGCCAGTAACAGAGAGGGAGGACTGGTGATCAAAGGGATTAAGACTGGGCTGGTTTAACCCCCAGAAACAGCTGACAGGACAAAGGTTAACTCTTGAATCCCAGGCATCAGCCTGGGAATCCAGCATGGGACTGTTTTCTGCATTTTTGAGCGGGTTTCTTCACTTTCTTCTATCCCTATTATTCTTAGGTTTTGCCTTTTCATATGTCCCATATTTCCTGTATATTTTGTGTTAGAAATATATTGGATTTAAGATTTTCTTTGGTTGATGAATCTATTTCTCCCAATTCAGAACAGAGGGATCCTGTGCCAGTTCTTTCAAGGCAATGTCCCACTTTCTTTTCTATGAAGCTCAGTATGGCTGGATGTATATTTAGGTCTTTGATCTATTTGGACTAGAGTTTTGTGTATGGAGATAGATATGGTTGTATTTCCAATCTTCTACATTAAAAACCCAGTTGTGAGAGTAAAAACAATTGAAAATTTTTCTTTTTACTTTTGATATTTTAATTTAATTGTCAAAAATGTGGTGGTTATAGGTGTGCTGAACAATATTAGCATCTTCAATTTGATTTCATTGATTCATCCTTATTATTTGTGCACATACCATTTTGATTTTATTGCTCTGAATCTATCCTAGTGGTAAAAATCATTGATTGTGATGACTCTGGAAATTAATTTTTTGGCTCAACTACTAATTTTATTTTTCCATATAAAGTTGATAATTGTTCTACTAAATATGTGAAGAATTATCCTGGATTTTTCATAGGAAATGTATTGAATTTTTCGATTACTTTTGGTAGCCTTATCATATTTATCACATTGATCTTGGCATTCCAGTAGTATGGGGGACCTGTC
>NW_024431985.1:0-17765 GCF_017639785.1 Mesocricetus auratus
AAGCACAGGAAGCTTCAGAACACCAACCAACAGCACCATTATGATAAGTTTTGTATACTTTGCAGAGAACAAGTAAGACCCACTGTTAAGTCTTGATTTTCTGACAACCGTGGGTCACAAGGAGACTAAGAAAGCTGGCAGTTGATTGTGGCCAAGAAGGAGAGGTAGCATCTGGGAAGCAATGCCTATATTTTAGTATGCCAAAGCATGTGCTTTTGTAAAACTGCTAATGTCAGCATACATGTGAGAGTGAATCTCTCACAATAAGCCAGGGCCAAAAGACTTGGTCGATTGACCAAGAAACTGGAACTGTCAAGCCCGTTTATGACCTTGTGTACCTAATCTCACTGACTGTAGTCTTGTGTTGAAGTTTCTCAATGAATGTTGATTGATGTCCTTTCCCATAAGAAGCAAAATTCTTGACTAAGAGATTTAAGGACTCAAACATAACTTCCTTGTGTAAGTTCTCCTTCTTACATGTGTTCAGAAATGCTGTCTGAGCATTGTAGTATTTGGACTGAGGTTGTTATCAGGTTTTGTAATTTTCACCAATGTGACAGCTTCTGAACTTTTTCTATAGCAGAAGTCTCTTAAGATTTTTTATACAGAGTGTGAGCACCACACCTGAAAATATTTTCTGCAAAACCTAATTTATTCGTTTATTCCCGTGTCATTAGCTTGAGTTCTCATCTATCTTCTGTAACCTAAGCATTTATATTACAAAATAAAATGAACATATATGAGACCAAGTTTGATATACTTCATTGTTTGTATTTATAGAAATTATGATATTTCCTGTGCTCCCCTACTTATTTATATTCATTTCTTATAAATAATTTGTATTTTATTTGTTTGCATTTCTCCTGTATTTGACTTTCTTTGGAACTTTTTCCCAATTACGGTGATTCCCCTTCCAATTATTCACCTCTACTCTTCCCTCCTACTCATTTTCATGTATGATTATATCTTGTGTGTGTTTGTTATTTTCCTTCTTTTGGGCTATTCCTTTATTTCTTCTTCCCTTATTTTCTCTTTCTTTCCCTTTATCTATTTGTAAATGTTCCCTTTAAGGAGCTGAAAATTGCATTCTTCGACCAAAGTATATGTCCCCAAATGGTTTTGTAGGCATACAACTTGCTCATTGTTAATACAATGACGTGGGAGAACTTTAGCTTAGAACATTTTCTTCTTTGATAAACTGAGAATGAAGGTCAGCTTTCTGCCTCTCTGGTCTGTCTCCAACCTGCAATTCTCCCTAAGGAGATTCCCAGTCTTCCAACATGCTCATTATTAAAACTTAAGGACACTGAAGGACTCACCAATTGTTAGTGTTGCTAAAACACAGGTGACATCACTGGATTCCATCTCTCCAGACTCAATAGAATTTCAGGGAAGGGTCTGCTGATGTAATTTTAAACTAACAGGTTCTCCGTGCAAGCCAGCTTTTCTCAAAACTCAGCAGTAGTTAGGTTTCTCTATCAAGGAGTCTTGCTTGGGACGCAAAGCAAAACCTTCAATAACTCCTTCTTCCAAACCAGAAATTTCTAATTGGTTGGAAATCCTTTAGTAACTTCCATATTGATGATTTACTCTGTAGATTCCATCCTCTCTGCAGTGTAGATTTGCTTCCTGTGAAAATATTTTTTGGATTCTAAGAACATTTAGCCATTGATGAGTTGAAATCAGGCTGGTTGTGTTCTGTAGGATTAATAAGAGTCCAAGATGCAGTTTTTTCTAGAGTCCTCTAGAGTCCTTCAGTTTCCCATTATACTCACTTCTACATGGTATCTATTCCAGCCATGTTATATCTCACCTGAGCTCAAAACTTGCTCCAATGTTAATTTTTAGACAAATCATTATGTCTAGACAATTGGAGAAATCTTGCCAGTACACTGTTCTGTTATCAGTTCAACATCAAGCTGATTTGAAAAAATAAGGAAAAAAAATCCAGGCCCATGTGCATTCTATCCTAATCCCTTGGGGAATGTAGGGAAAGATGTCAGGTGTGGTTAGCAGTGTCTACTAGTGCTCCAACTAAGCAGTTTGACAGGAGGCTTAAGACTAGCCAGAATTGGAAGAGCCTGCACAAAAGCCACTTGCCTGTGAAGGGGAACATATATGTGCAAGGCTAGGAATAGAGAGGGATAGTTGATGCTGCTGTTTTACCACAGAAATTCTCAGAATGTACAGAGAAATGGTTTCTTCCAGATGACTGCTTTATTTTTGTCAAGTTCTCCTAGAGTGACTTCATCACTAATCTGCTTAAACATTATGAAGTTTGAGAATCATTACATTACAATGTCTTTTTGCTATGCAAATTCCTATACTTGGGCTAGACCCTCTTGGCAGACACACTAATATCATAAGACTGCTTCTGCTCAAGAGAACAATAAGTATCCAGTGAGACAAGTCTTCGTGAATTCCCTCTAGGAAGTGTTCAAATTGTTTATGAATGATAGCATTCAACATAGAAGATCATCTCTGACTAAAACCTAAGGCTTTCATATTTTGGAGGCCAATAATTGTCTCCAGGGCCCTGGCATGCAAGGTAGTAAGAGAGGATAATGCTCTTGCAGAAAATCAAGGTTTGTTTCTCAAACAACAAGACTTCCAGATTTCTAGCTGCCAATTCTTGGAGACCAGGTATGAGAAATCTCATGGTCAAGTCATCCAATATTTCAACAGATTTCTTCACCAACCATCTTCTTCATTTCTATTTATATTATGTTTTCAGATAGCCTTTTGTGGATGGGACTCAACATTTTTGAGTGTGGAACCAATGACATATTTATAAACTACACAAGGGGATACATGCATGTCACTAAGTTGTGCACATTGGCAAAACAGTATTGCTCAAAGTGGGGAATCCAGTGCTTATAACAAGAAATACCTGGAGCTCTGAGACAGGAACCTCCTCATGCCCAACCAAATATCACTGATTGCAATGTCTAGCAGGGAACAGTTGCCCAAATGCACAAACTCATAGAAAAACACTTAGCATATCTTTTTGCTTCTGTATGTGTGTGTGCTTGTGTGTGTGAGAGAGATAAAGATATAGTTCAAGAGGATGCTAGCAAGGATGTTAAATATTGCATGTGGGTGTGTCATCTCATGGACGATCAAAATATGCAGCAATAAGGTCCAGGTCTTGTATCTTTACACTGAACTATATGGCCAGGCCTCACTAATTGCTACTTGAAGAACCCAGCACACAGTGTCTTGCCTGACAAATAAACAATTGCTACAAACTCACAGCAGTGTACATGTCAAGGAAACTGCCATATGACAGTATTTGTCTAAATGTATCCTGGGAAGAAACTCTTCTTTCGCAGTTGCTGAGTTGTGTGACTCAGGCTACAGATTTCAGTTTCAGTATGAAATAAGACAATAGTAGTCTCTCCCAATCTGTTCTGTTGCACTCACCATGACAAGTCTAATATATCAGGTGAAAGTCTGTAGATTGAAATGGAAGACAAGACATCCAGTCATTCATGATAATATATCTCTTCTTCATTGTACACAGGGTGAAGCATTATATACAGGCTTACAATACAGATGAAAATTCCCGAGGTGGAACAGATCATAGAAATCTTGTTTATCTATATGCTAGATGTAGATGTCAGTGAGTCAAGGCTAGGGAAGTAAGCCAGGACTCGAAAACTGGATGGGCTTGGACAGAAAAATATGATGCAACTCTTGGCTGAGCAGATAATCACAGAGACCCTGTGTGTGAATGTGTGTGAATGCCTCAGGTGACTAGGACATTAATGTTAAACTTAACCGCTAAAGGAGAAATCAACCTGGGTGTTGACACTCCAGTCTTAGTATGGCAGGAATCCCCTTAGAGTCACCTCTCATTTGTTGCCTAAATTTTCTGTAAGTTCAACTATACTTGAGCTGCAGGATTCTCTGTGTTTCTCCATTGACAAATAGAGCTTGGGCATGCCTAGCAGCAAGTTGCCTTAGTAAAATGAAGTATATGCTATCAAGTCCTATGGCTACATTGTCCAAAGAAGGGGATAAAGCCCATTTTTCATTAAGCGGCCTGCCATCTGTGTTCCCCTTAATATGATCTCTCCAGAGGATGGAGGATCCCTTGTCTCTTTTATCCTATTAATTTGACTGCACAATTGACACATATAAACTTTCGTAGGAGTAACACAAATGTGCACTAGTGTAGGCAAACAGGTTTAAGGATGATTGTTGATGAAGATTTTAAATTCCTACATGGATTAAATAATTTAAAGAGCTCTGAGTGCTGAGAGAATCTGATACTTCCCATGATGGTGTATACACAGTGCTGGCTGTAGTTTCAGATTGTGAGGTGACAGTCCCAGATAAATTGGCTCTTTTACCAGCATCAGAAATTACTACAATCACCCCAGCAGTGATGCCTAAGTGACTCTTTTGCCGCATGAGGGCAACTTGCATTTCTCTGGAGATATAAACTGGCATTGGTTGGATTTCAGTAATATGAACTCCCAAAGACTATACTTCACCTCTATAACAAGTTTGTAAGTGGACATGTCCTGTTCAAAAACTGAAAAGGGGATTTAGCCACTCATCACTGTCCATACCAGTGTCCAGTTGTTTTAAATGTGTTCTTTTTCCCTAAAGGGAAAACTGGAAACTGAATTTGTGTTTCAAAGTGTGTCCAGGGTTTTTTTGGCTCCATGAGGAACACTCATGTGTTTTGGAACTTGATATAGCAGATATGTTGAGAAACTGGAAATCTTGAACCAACTGTTTCCATTCTTTCTCAGCCTGTAGAATGGATTACATCAAGGCTCAGGAACACTGGTTCAGGGGATCTCCCTTAAACTGGCTTGGGCTTGTTCCCACAGTCTCAGTTCCATGTTTTATCTTATCCATGCATCTCACCAAATGTCCTGGCAGACACGGAGCTTATTTTCCTGTGAAAACACAAAATGCCTGTGACACAAAATTAGGGCAGAATCGGGGCTTCTCCAGTGGGTAGTGCATGGATGTTTCCATTTGACCTTAGCAAAAGTCCCTCGAGTTCCATCATGCCAGATTCTGTCTTTAGCAGATTGCTCACTGTCATCCACATTTTAAAAAAACTGAAATGAGGAGTACATGATTTAATGAATCATTTGGGGACTGGGAATATTATTCCCTCTTGTCCTATCTTTTGACACATGAATGGTAGCTCTACCCATTTGTACATTTGTACAGTGGCCATAAGAATCCTGAATACCAGTCAACTGCCATGTGCACATACTTTAACTTGTCAAATTGTGCAGTATGAGTAACAGCCATTTGCTATAAATGGTGAGAAAATATGCCTCAAGGATTTTATAATAGTCATAGATAATATTGTGGGTATAAATCATTGTTTGAAAATTTAAATGAACACTCTCTTTAGTTAAACCAAATTGCCCTCCCAGACATCTGTCATTTCAATGATGAAAGTTATGAGACTGCATAGTTCTCTCTACCTGACCATTGACTATTTCCTAACAAATTCTGAAAATAGTTCAAAGATGGCAATCTATACTATGTCTCAAATAACTTTTAAAAATTAATTGTAGTTTGGAATTATTTGTATTTCTTATCCAATCTATAATCCAATCTATAAAGCTCTCACTAGGTGACGAAGCCTCTTTTGTATCTTAGCTTACATTTACAAATTTGTATATACAATGATATCTTTGTAAATGGGATCTAACAGGGCAGCAGTTTCCCTGAGGTTTCTTCTCAAAACCTTTTTTTGCTCTAGAATTCCTTTTCAAATCATAAAAATTTAGGAGAATTCCTATAGACTCTCCTAGACTGATCTGCATAGAATGATCCATAAGGACTTATTTGGATTTTAGGCCATGTCATAGTCTTCTCTTGCTTTTCATTGACTGCCTCTAAGGACTTATATCACCAACCTTTCATGATAACAAACTGACTGGCTGGATGATCTTCTTGGCTAAATCATAAGCAACTTAGGTAGCTTCATAACTATCCAAAGCTATTAAAATATCCTTTTATTAATAACCAAAGCAATTCAACTGGTTCAAAATCAGGCATTTAACATCACATTTCACACAAACCTGTGTGGCCCCATGATACATACATAACATACATAAATCTTTTAGTCATCCTTTTTCCCCAAGTCATGCTTCGGTTTTGAAATAAAGCTTCCTTAATTGAAGTTTCTTGTGATAGTACAGCTCTAGCCAATCTTGGAATTAAAACAAAAGTTTCAAAAATCCCTCATGGTTTTCCTGATCTTTCCATTTCTAATCATTAGTATTCTGTTTTAACTAGGCAATTTGAGAGGAGTTGAAAGTGGAAAAATTAACATCAGGTCCTTTTACAAAGATTCCTACTGGAGTGGGCATTCTTGGTTTAGCAGCATCCATGACGATCAGAGTTTTAATTGCCTCTCACCAATGCTGTAACAGGTATCATTTTCTTTATTTTTTCTTTATAACAAAACAGGTACATTCAAATTGGAGGTGGAAAGTTCAATATGTCCAGGCTCCAATTGCTCTTGAACCAGCTGATGAGCATCATCCAATTTTATTTTACATAGGGTCATTGTTCTACCCCCATTGGTAACTCTGATTTCCAAGTGTTTGGATTAGGTCATATAGGTGGAGGATTAGTCACAATATCCCCTGATAAAAATGACACAGTCCTGTCCAGTTTTCTGACATGTGGGTAACAGAATTTTTTGAGTGATAATAACTTATTGAATGGTAAATAGTTCTATGTGCCCCTCATTATCTCTGCTTTTGAGAGGTTCTGAGCTACACTCAGGAGCTACAGTCATATCCACTCCTTGTAATGTAGCATGGCACAATGGTAACCAAGCACTAGTAGTTCAGTTTAAAGTAAAACATGAGCAGTAATTTTCTAACTGTTCTTACTTGGAATTGTTAAATATTTTGTCAAGGTCAGACTTTTGTTTCTTTACTTTGCACTATTACTCCATAGGGCATCTTTCAACAATCTTGAATGGGGAAAGGCAGCAATAGGAAAATATTCTGGTCTTTCATGCTGAATACCCTTTGGAGGTCATGTTTCACTTGTTCCCAATCATGAATATTAAGTCTTCTGGAGTGTAGAAACCATGGACTTGTTTTCCCAAAGTATAAATATAATCTTATCTGTCTTCTGCTTAATGCTGGTATCTTGTCTCTTTAAAAATTCTAATAACTGTTCTATCAATCCAGCCATAGAAGCTGAAGTTACCATTTTTCTTTTATTATTTTAATTTTGAATAGCTTGCTTTTCATGTCAATCCCAGTTCCCTCTGCCTTCCCTCCTACTGCACCCCCTTACCGCTCAGCCTCCCACCCTACTGGCACTTCCTTCCACATAGGGGATATCCAGAGTCTATCATTTCACGCAGGGCAGGGTCCAGGTACTCCCCTAAGAGTCTAGGCTGAGAAGGCATCCCTATTTGTGTTATGGACACACAATGTCCATTTGTGTGCCAGGGATAAACACTGATCCACAGCCCAGGGCCCCATAGGTTGCCTAAGCCTCCTTACTGACTCTCCTCACACTCACACTCAGGGGGTCTGGATCACTCACATGCTGGTATCACAGCTGTTGGTCTGGTGTCCAAGAGATCTTCCCTGTTCAGATCAGTTGTCTCTGCTTCTATTACCAACCCATTCTTTGCCAATTTGCTCATTGCTCCCGTCTCTCTGTCACTGGGTTCCGTTCAGTGCTTAACTGTGGGTGTTTGCGTCTGCTTCCATCAGTCACTGGATGAAGGCTCCAGGATGGTTATAGACATCAAGTTCATTATCAGGAATGGGCATTCGAGGTGGTCTCTCCACTATTGCTTAGTTTGCCAATTGCTGTCATCCCTTTAGATCACTAGAGGTCACATTGGTGCCTGATCTGTCTTCTAACATAAGATTCCCTCTTCCCTCTATTCCACCCCTAGGTTTTACAAGGCCATTTGACTTCATGTTGTTTGATACCAGCAGAAAACCCATGACACTCAGTCTCAACCAAAAAAATCATGGGGCTAATGTCACCTCTTGTAACCTGGGAGAATACCAGACCTGCCTCAAATGCTACAGCTGCCTCAGATTGCATACAATCTTAGACGCTGCATTGTAGTTCAAACTGTGCAAAGCCATCTGCAGCCCCCAACCCTCAAAGTCTGCCTGCGCCACAGGAAGCTCTGTCCTCTACCTGGCTAGTGGGCAACGTCACAGAGGCCAGAAAATATGACACTGGTGAGGCCTCTAGGGTGGGGCCTAGGATGACTTGCTCTGTGGGCTGTGTGTTCTGGTGGGAAAAAACAGTGGCAGCTGCGGCAGAAACCTGGGTTGCGAGTCTACTGCCCGGGCATGGAGAGAGAAGGTGCATGCCAGGAATGTGGGTGGCTGATGGTGTCTCTGCCCGCAGCGTTCGCTGATGCTGGCCTAGGGCCAGGTTCTGAGTCTGCGGGCCTGGCAGCGGGCATCCTCGAGGATGAGAGGAAGAGAAGAGACAGAGGTATCCCACATAGGAAACAGGAGGCCGCTGGTTTCTCGGGGCTCTTCTGGCACGGCCTGGCTCAGTGTGACCCCTTCGAGCTTTGGTCTGGAATTGCTGGCTTTTCCAGGCAGTCTGGAGCAGGTGGCTGCCATTGGAGGTGGCTGTCCATTCAAAATTGGATAGGGCAGGAGTTACAGGAAGCACTCTAGGCTGAGTCGGCTTGAGCAACTGGGGAAACTACATCTGCTTCCCGAGAGTCTAGTCCAAAAAGTGCGTGGCACTTGAGGCTAACTTCTCTGTGTCTCCATGGCCAGGCAGAGTCGTAGGGCACTAGTTCCACCATCAGAACTGTCATGATGCATGTGTGTGTCCGACGCTTTTTGGCGCCTTTAGCGTTTACTTTTTCTTCCATGTCAAATGGGGCACTTCCATGGACAGAGGTTTATTTCAGGGACATCGGTCTGGTAGTGAGGCTGAAGTGCACAGGAGAATTGAGGTAACTTTCACATAATTAGGGGAGATGAGAGCTAAAGTATCAGAAGTGCAGAAGAAACGTGAGCAGGACAGGTGAGCGGTTAATCTATAGTGTAAGATTGAGTTCAAGTTTGGAGAATGAGAGAAAAGTACGAAGTTAGTAAGTGGTTTGAAATGTCAGCGGGGTAAGATGGCCTGAGGTCAGAGTTGTGAAGTGTAAACCTGGGTCACTTAAGCAGATGTTGGAGTACTGAACTGGGTGGACACTTTAGGAACTCACAAGGAGCCCAGTGGAAGAGGGCAAGGAGGCAGCTGAGGATGAGTGTAGAGTCACTGTAGTACACTGTCACAGACGATGAGAAGTCAAGGAGGTCTCAGGGATGGGAAAGCGTGGTCAGTGACTTGGAATTAAAATTTGTAGTCGCATTGTACTGGTGAAAGATGTGAACCACAAATGTTAGTTTTAAATGTTCCAACAGACATGTTTGTAAGGTTTACAAGAAACAGATGAAATTGGTTTTAATCATTTGGTAATCCAGCATGGCTAAAAGTTTTATTTTACATGTAATCAATGTAAACAGTAATTTGTTTTCCTCTCTAGATAGTAGGCTCAACAGTGAACAGAAGCAATATCTGATTCTACAATATTCTGGACACATGTCACAGCTTTTTGTTGTGTAAAATAAAAACTGTTCCTCTTTGATGCAAGAAGATTTCTTCTTTGGTTTTCATAATGCCTTGCCTACCACCGTGTGTAAGTTGAATAAAGCAAGAATTTAGGCAATGCTATGTATCATTGGCTTACAAGTTCCATTTAAATATTCAGTTTTAATTAAAAATATATTCTATACATTTCCACAGAAGTTTAAGAAAATAACTCACGGAGGGGAGGAGGCTGGGAGTCCAGCGAAGCGGCGATTCTTCCAGCAGCATCAGGTAAACAGGCCGGCTTCCCGGCCTGTGTTCCAGTGCCTGCAGATCGCCTGGGACCTGCACAGAGCTCCCAATCCCGGCGGGTGCCAAGCACACCAGACTCCGGATCTTCGCTCACACCAACGAGACCAGGAAAGGAGAGGAGGCTGGGAGACCAGGGAAGCGGCGGTTCTTCCAGCAGCATCAGGTAAACAGGCCGGCTTCCCGGCCTGTGCTGCAGTGCCTGCAGATCCCCTGGGACCTGCACAGAGCTCCCAATCCCGGTGGGAGCCAAGCACCCCAGACTCCGGATCTTCGCTCACACCAACGAGACCAGGAAAGGAGAGGAGGCTGGGAGTCCAGCGAAGCGGCGATTCTTCCAGCAGCATCAGGTAAACAGGCCGGCTTCCCGGCCTGTGCTCCAGTGCCGGCAGATCCCCTGGGACCTGCACAGAGCTCCCAATCCCGGCGGGAGCCAAGTACCCCAGACTCCAGATCTTCTCTCCCACCAACGAGACCAGGAAACCAGAGGACCCAGGGAGACCAGGGGAGTAGCTGTTCTGGATCAAGTACAACAGGACCCAGCATAGGGTCTAGGGGACCAGGTAAGAGGATAAGCGCCCCAGATTCCTGTTCTTCTCCACCCACGGGACCAGCATTTGGACAAGGAATAGAAGAACCACCAGATTATTGGACTTGCTAGCACCCACCAAAAGGGAACGCTGGTCCCCAGACCAGTAAGGGGCTCTTTCTGTACCCACTAGAAGAAGAGATGGGAAAGAGACAATACAAAAACACAGTCAGCAACAGAAAAACAAATATGACACCGCCAGATTCTAGAGACTCCACACCAGCAAGACCCCAACATTCCAATGCGGACGAAGCAGAAGAGAACGACCTTAAAAGCACTTTCATGAAAATGATAGAGGCCCTAAAAGAGGATATTGGAAAATCCCTCAAAGAAATGGAAGAAAAAACAAACCAAAAAATGCAAGAATTGGAAGAAAAAACAAACCAAAAAAGGCAGAAAATGGAAGAAGAAATGAAGCAAAAAATGCAAGAAATGGAAGAAAAAACAAAGCAAAAAATGCAAGAATTGGAAGAAGAATCATACCAAAAAAGGCAAGAAATGGAAGAAGAAACAAAGCAAAAAATGCAAGAAATGGTAGAAAAAACAAAGCAAAAAATGAAAAAAAATGGAGGAAGAAACAAACCAAAAAAGGCAGGAAATGGAAGAAGAAACAAAGCACAAAATGCGAGAAATGGAACAAAAAACAAACCAAAAAATGCAAGAAATGGAAGAAAGAACAAACCAAAAATTTCATAAAAGGCAACAAACGGACGAACAGATAAACAGAAAATTGCAAGAAGCAATGCAAACACTGCAAGGGTTGAAAACTGAAATAGAGTCATTAAAAAAACACAATCTGAAGAAAGGCAGAAAATAGAAAAGCTGGACAAACAGACAGGCACTACCAATACAAGCATTACCAACAGAATAGAAGAGATGGAAGAGAGAATCTCAAGTGTTGAAGATACGCTAGGAGAAATGGATTTATCAACCAAAGAAAACCTTAAATCCAACATATCCTTAACACAAAACATCCAGGAAATATGGGACACCATGAAAAGACCAAACCTAAGAATAATAGGTATAGAAGAAGGAGAAGAAATCCAGCTCAAAGGGGCAGAAGGCATATTCAACAAAATCATAGAAGAAAACTTTCCCAACCTTAAGAAAGACATGCCAATGAAGGTACAAGAAGCCTACAGAACACCAAATAGAGTGGACCACAAAAAAAAATCCCCTCGCCACATAATAATCAAGACCCCAAACATACAGAATAAAGAAAGAATATTAAGAGCAGCTAAGGAAAAAGGTCAAGTAACAT
This sequence comes from Mesocricetus auratus, assembly GCF_017639785.1. NCBI lineage: Eukaryota > Metazoa > Chordata > Mammalia > Rodentia > Cricetidae > Mesocricetus > Mesocricetus auratus. The sequence goes on from NW_024431985.1 coordinate 11,736, forward strand.
ATAAAGGCAGACCTATCAGAATTACACCTGATTTCTCCATGGAAACGCTGAAAGCCAGAAGGTCCTGGATAGATATTCTACCTACACTAAGAGACCACGGATGCCATCCCAGACTACTATACCCGGCAAAGCTCTCAATCACTATAGACGGAGAAAACAAGATATTCCATGACAAAACTAGATTCAAGCAATATGTGTCCACTAACCCAGCCCTACAGAAAATTTTGGAAGGAAAACTCCAAACCAAGGAAGCTAACTACAACCAGAAAAACATAAGCATTGGAGAATCTCTCTCTACCAACAGCCAAAAGAACAAAGGGGTGAAATTCCACACATAATTCCACCAACAACAACCATCGCAAATCGAAGAAGGATGAGCAATCATTGGTCATTAATATCCCTCAATATTAATGGCCTTAACTCACCCATAAAAAGACACAGACTAGCAGATTGGATTCGAAGACAGAACCCTTCCTTCTGCTGCATACAGGAAACACACCTCACCCTTAAAGACAGACATTACCTGAGAATTAAAGGTTGGGAAAAAATTTTCAATCAAATGGACCCAAGAAACAAGCCGGGGTAGCAATCCTAATATCTAACAAACTAGACTTTAAAATAAAATCAATCAAAAGAGATGAAGGAGGTCATTACATACTCATCACAGGTGAAACCCACCAAGAAGAAGTGTCTATTCTGAACATCTATGCCCCAAATACAAAGGCATCCACATTCGTTAAAAAAACATTATTAGAACTTAAATCTCATCTAAAGCCCCACACAGTTATAGTGGGAGATTTCAACACACCACTCTCACCACTAGACAGGAATACCAAACAGAAACTCAACAAAGAAGCAAAAGGTCTAATAGAAGTAATGACCCAACTGGGAATAACAGATATCTATAGAACATTTCATCCACATAAAAAAGAATATACCTTCTTCTCACCACCACATGGAACCTTCTCAAAAATCGACCACATACTTGGCAACATATCAAACCTCAGCAGCTACAAAAAAATTGGAATAACTCCATGCATCTTATGAGACCACCATGCTTTAAAATTAGAATTCAACAACAACACAAATTGCAGAAAACCTACAAACTCATGGTAATTGAATAATGCTCAACTGCACCATCCCTGGGTCAAAGAGGAAATAAAAAAAGAAATTAAAGACTTCCTCGAATTCAATGAGAATGAAGACACAACATACCCAAACCTATGGGACACTTTGAAAGCAGTGCTACGGGGGAAGTTCATAGCGCTAAATGCTCACATGAAGAAACAGGAGAACAGTTATACCAGAGAATTAACATCACAGCTGAAAGCTCTAGAACACAAAGAAGCACACTCCCCCAGGAGGAGTAGACCCCAGGAAATAATCAAATTGAGGGCTGAAATCAATAAAGTAGAAACGAGGAAAACAATACAAAGAATCAACGCAACGAAGAGTTGGTTCTTTGTGAAAATCAACAAGATAGACAAACCTTTGTCCAAACTTACCAAACAGCAGAGAGTGAACACGCAAATTAACAAAATTAGAAATGAAAAGGGGGACATAACAACAGACTCTGAGGAAATCCAGAGAATCATTAGGTCATACTTTGAAAACCTGTACTCCACAAAATTCGAAAATTTAAAGGAAATGGATGACTTCCTGGACAGCTATAAATTGCCAAAACTAAATCAAGAACAGATAAGCAATTTAAATAGACTTATAACCCCTATGGAAATAGAAGCTGTCATCAAAAGTCTCCCAACCAAAAAAAGCCCAGGTCCAGATGGCCTCAGTGCAGAATTCTACCAGAAATTCAAAGAACAGCTTATACCAATTCTTCTCAAAGTGTTCCACACAATAGAAGCAGAAGGGTCTTTGCCAAACTCTTTCTATGAGGCTTCAATAACCTTGATCCCCAAGCCACACAAAGATACAACTAAGAAAGAGAACTTCAGACCAATATCCCTCATGAACATTGATGCAAAAATAGTCAATAAAATACTGGCAAATCGGATCCAAGAACACATCAAAACAATCATTCACCACGATCAAGTAGGTTTCATCCCAGGAATGCAGGGATGCTTCAACATACGAAAATCCATCAACGTAATCCACCATATAAACAAGCTGAAAAACAAAAATCACATGATCATCTCACTAGATGCTGAAAAAGCCTTTGACAAAATCCAACACCCCTTCATGATAAAGGTCTTGGAGAGATCTGGGATAACAGGGACATACTTAAACATAATAAAAGCTATATACAGTAAACCAACAGCCAACATCAAACTAAATGGACAGAAACTCAACGCAATTCCTCTAAAATCAGGAACAAAACAAGGCTGTCCACTCTCTCCATACCTTTTCAACATGGTACTTGAAGTTCTAGCTATTGCCATACGACAACAAAGGGGGATTAAGGGGACACATGTTGGGAAGGAAGAGGTCAAACTTTCACTGTTTGCAGACGATATGATAGTTTACATCAATGACCCAAAGAACTCTACCAGAGAACTCTTACAGCTGATTAACACCTTCAGCAAAGTGGCAGGCTACAAGATCAACTCAAGAAAATCAGTAGCCCTACTATATACAGATGATAAAAGGGCTGAAAGAGAAATCAGAGAAACATCACACTTTACAATTGCCACAAACAACATAAAATACCTTGGGGTAACACTAACCAAACAAGTGAAAGACCTGTATCGTAAGAACTTTGAATCTTTAAAGAAAGAAATTAAAGAAGCCCTCAGAAAATGGAAAGATCTCCCATGCTCTTGGATAGGTAGGATCAATGTAGTAAAAATGGCAATCCTGCCAAAAGCAATCTACAGATTCAATGCAATCCCCATTAAAATCCCAGCAGAGTTCTTCACAGACCTTGAAAGAACAATAATCAATTTTGTATGGAAAAACAAAAGACCCAGGATAGCCAAAACAACCCTGTTCAACAAGGCAACGTCTGGAGGCATCACCATCCCTGACCTCAAGCTCTATTATAGAGCTATTGTCCTGAAAACAGCTTGGTATTGGCACAAAAAAAGACAGGTAGACCAATGGATTCGAATTGAAAACCCGGGTATTAACCCACACACGTACGAACATCTGATCTTTGACAAAGAAGCTAAAAATATGCAATGGAATAAAGAACGCATCTTCAACAAATGGTGCTGGCATAATTGGAGACTGGCATGTAGAAGAATGCAGATCGATCCATGTCTATCGCCATGCACAAAACTTAAGTCCAAATGGATCAAAGACCTCAACATAAATCCAGCCACACTGAACCTCTTAGAAGAGAAAGTGGGCGGTACCCTTGAACAAATTGGTACAGGAGACAGCTTCCTGAACATAACACCAGTAGCACAGGCAGTAAGATCAACAATTAATAAATGGGACCTACTGAAACTGAGAAGCTTCTCTAAGGCAAAGGACACAGTCAGCAAGACAAAAAGGCAGCCCACAGAATGGAAAAAATATTCACTAATCCCACATCTGACAGAGGGTTGGTCTCCAAAATTTACAAGGAACTCAAGAAGCAAGTCTCCAAAACACCAAAGGACCCTATTAAAAAGTGGGCTGCAGAACTAAATAGAGAGTTTTCAATCGAGGAGTCTAAAATGGCTGAGAGGCACTTGAGAAAGTGCTCAACATCCTTAGCCATCCGGGAAATGCAAATCAAAACAACTCTCAGATACCATCTCACCCCTGTCAGAATGGCTAAAATCAAAAACACCAATGACAATTTATGCTGGAGAGGATGTGGTGAAAGAGGGACACTCCTCCATTGCTGGTGGGAGTGCCAACTGGTTCAGTCACTTTGGAAATCAGTGTGGAGATTCCTCAGAAAAATGGGAATAAACCTACCACAATGTGAGGAGCCGCCCTCGCTATCGCTATTGCCGTTAGAAGATGGCGCTGACATCTGCTGTCAGTTGGAGTTAACCGTTAGAAGATGGCGCTGACATCTGCTGTCAGTTGGAGTTAACCGTTTAAGCTGTGCCTCTCCCGTGGCGTCATCTGGGGTGATGTGCAAACCACCAATCCCGGCTCTACACGTCTCACTCGGAGCTCCTAGGCTTATATAAGGGGCTGGGTTTCTTAGCTTGGGGTCTCCCTCTAAGCAGCTGATCATCTATCTCTCAAGATGCATTAAAGCTTTACTGCAGAAGGATCCGAGTGTTCTGCGTCGTTCTTGCTGGCGAGACAGTAGCGCGGGACATCTGGTGCCGAAACCCGGGAACTCTTCAACATCGCCGGCGCCGCGGGAGACCCCTCGGAAGACGGGGCGGATTCAGAACTGCAGGGACGTAAGTTCAGAGAGGTATGCTTTATCCTGAACACCCCCTTTCTCGACTTTGGCCTTAGTTTGTCATCACCGTGGGACGGGTCAGTGGAGGCTTTGGTGCTAGTCCTGTTTGTCCTTCTCCTTCATCGTGGCTGGTGCTGACAGAACGGTGCTGTCAGTCTGGTGCTGTCAGTCTGGTGCTGTCAGTCTGGTGCTGTCAGTCTGGTAACAGAGTTGAGCGCCATTTTTTAGATAAGCCGCTAGCGCGATGGGGTTGTCACAGTCAGTGGTTACTGCCCTACAGACTGTGCTAAAACAAAGAGATCTTAAGTGCACCACGAACACTTCAAAATTTTGTGAAGGAGGTAGATAAAGTGGCACCATGGTATGCTTGTTCGGGTCCCTCACTGTGGCCTCATGGAACAAGCTGGGTAAAGAACTAGACAGGAAGCATGCAGAAGGAGATCTCCACTAGGTACCAAGCCATTTGGAAGCTAGTTAAAAACTGCTTGGAGGATGAGGCCTGTCACCCTGCTATAATAGAAAGTCAGGGAACCTTAGAGGAAGTTCAGGATAGCATGTCAGAAACTGAACGGAGTGAGAGAATGGGAGCTCGCAAAAGGAAAGACATGTCTAAGAAAAAGGCCCTCCCCAGAAGTTAAGAAAGGGAGAGAGAAGGGAGACAATCATTCACCCCTAACAAATCTAAGAAAAAGAAAAAGCCAGAATCTAGTCTATACCCTACAGTAGAGCTAGAAGCCTTGGAGCTAGATAATTCTGATTCTGACACTCTGGATTCTAGCGAAGAAGGTGGTCTAGAGGAGGAGGTGGCACGGTATGAGGAAGAAAGATATCACCCTGATAGACACCGGCCGCTGAAAACAAAAATGAATGTGAGGCCCCCACCTATAAATCCGGCGGCCTCACGCCCCTCAGCGCCTCCGCAGTATGAGCTTCGGCTGAATACTGGTACTGACTCCTTTTTACCTTTAGAGGAACGGAGAAAAATACAAGTAGCTTTTCCAGTATTCGAGAATGTGGAAGGCGGAAGAGTACATACCCCTGTAGATTACAATCAAATCAAAGAATTGGCCGAATCCGTTCGTAATTATGGGGTCAATGCTAACTTTACCACATTACAGGTGGAAAGGCTTGCTAATTTTGCCATGACTCCCACTGACTGGCAGACGACAGTGAAAGCAGTGCTTCCCAACATGGGACAATACATGGAATGGAAGGCTCTCTGGTATGATGCAGCCCAGGCACAAGCTAGAGTTAATGCCACGGCTGAAGATGAGAATCAGAGGCAGTGGACATTTGAAATGCTGACAGGTCAGGGTCAACATGCCCTTAATCAAACCAACTACATCTGGGGTGTCTATGGTCAGGTGTCGGCCGCCGCTATTAAAGCATGGAAGGCCCTCACAAAAGGGGAGAGTCCAGTGGACACCTTACAAAGATTGTCCAAGGACCCCAAGAGCCATTTTCAGACTTTGTGGCCAGAATGACAGAGGCCGCCAGTCGCATCTTTGGTGATTCAGAACAAGCTATGCCCCTGATTGAGCAACTTGTCTATGAACAAGCAACCCAGGAATGTCGAGCGGCTATCGCCCCTCGCAAAAGCAAAGGTTTACAAGATTGGCTCAGAGTGTGCAGGGAGCTGGGGGACCCCTAACCAATGCAGGACTAGCTGCCGCCATTTTACAAACGCACAGGCGTAGAGATTTATCTAGTCGAAAAGC
>NW_024431986.1:0-876 GCF_017639785.1 Mesocricetus auratus
TGTATGTTTTTCCTGTTCATCCCATTTTCCTGTGAATTTAAACATTTCATCATTTTTGTAAATATGCATTTTCTTCTTCCATTCTTTATTTGAGGGACATCTAGTTTGATTCCAGTTTCTAGCTATTACAAACAATGTCTGTGAACATAGTTGAACATATGTCCAAGTTATATTAATATGTAACCTTTGGATATATGCCTAAGAGTTGAATTTCTGGATCTTGAAGTAGACTGACAGCCATTTTCCTGAGAAACTGCTACACTGATTTCCAAAGTGGCCACCCATGTTTGCATACCCACCAGCAACGGAGGAGTGTTTCCCTTTGTCCACATCCTCTGCAGCATTGACTTTCCTTGGTGATTTTCATTTTAGTCATTTTGGCTGGTGCGTGATAGTATCTCAGAGTTGTTTTGTATTTCATTTCATTATTAGCAACGATTTTGAGCACTTTTCACAGAGTATTTCAGCCATTTTAGACACATTTTTTGAGAATTATCTACTTAGTCCTGTACACTAATTTATAGTTAGATTATGAGATTTTTGGTGATTTGCTTCTTTAGTTCTTTGTATATTTTGAAAATCAACCCTCTGTCTGATGTGGCATCGGTGAAGACCTTTTCCAATTCTGTGGCCTGCTGTTTTGTCTTGTTAACTGTGTCTTTTGCCTTACAGAAGCATCTAAGTTTCAGGATTCCATTTACTAATTGCCAATCTCAGTGTCTGTGCAAATGGATTTATGTTCATGAAGTTATTTCCTGTACCAATTCATTCAAGAATACATCACATTTAACAAGATATTTCTTAACACATCCAGATATAATCAATACCTGTATATAAAGCTTGCCCTTTACACTGGCACTGGATGAAACAGAAATT
>NW_024431987.1:0-1265 GCF_017639785.1 Mesocricetus auratus
CATGCCATGTTTCTCTTTTTGTGACTGGGTTACCTCACTCAGGATGGTTTCTTCTAGTGTCATCCATTGCCTGCCAATCTCATGATTCCATTATTTTTTTCTGTGGAATAGTACACCATTGTGTAGATGTACCACATTTTCTCTATCCACTCTTCGGGTGAGGGACATCTAGGTTGCTTCCAAGTTCTGGCTATTATAAATAAAGCTGCTATGAACATAGTGGAGCAGACATCTTTGTTGTATGAATGGGCATCTTTTGGATATATGCCTAAGAGTGGAGTTGCTGGGTCTTGTGGTAGGTTTATTCCCATTTTTCTGAGGAGTCTCCATACTGATTTCCAAAGTGGCTGAACCAGTTGGCACTCCCACCAGCAATGGAGGAGTGTCCCCCTTTCACCACATCCTCTCCAGCATAAATTGTCATTGGTGTTTTTGATTTTAGCCATTCTGACAGGAGTGACGTGGTATCTCAGAGTTGTTTTGATTTGCATTTCCCGGATGGCTAAGGATGTTGAGCACTATCTCAAGTGCCTCTCAGCTATTTTAGACTCCTCTATTGAAAACTCTTTATTTAGTTCTGCAGCCCACTTTTTAATAGGGTCCTTTGGTGTTTTGGAGACTTGCTTCTTGAGTTCTTTGTAAATTTTGGAGATCAAAGGTCTGTCAGATGTGGGATTAGTGAATATTTTTCCCATTCTGTGGGCTGCCTTTTTGTCTTGCTGACTGTGTCCTTTGCCTTACAGAAGCTTCTCAGTTTCAGTAGGTCCCATTTATTAATTGTTGATCTCACTGTCTGTGCTACTGGTGTTATATTCAGGAAGCTGTCTCCTGTACCATTTCGTTCAAGGGTACCGCCCACTTTCTCTTCTAAGAGGTTCAGTGTGGCTGGATTTATGTTGAGGTCTTTGATCCATTTGGACTTAAGTTTTGTGCATGGCGATAAACATGGATCGATCCACATTCTTCTACATGCCAGTCTCCAATTATGCCAGCACCATTTGTTGAAGATGCTTTCTTTATTCCATTGCATATTTTTAGCTTCTTTGTCAACGATCAGATATTCGTACCTGTGTGGGTTAATACGCGGGTTTTCAATTCGATTCCATTGGTCTACCTGTCTATTTTTGTGCCAATACCAAGCTGTTTTCAGGACTATAGCTCTGTAATAGAGCTTGAAGTCAGGGATGGTGATGCCTCCGGTTGTTGCCTTGTTGAACAGGGTTGTTTTGGCTATCCTAGGTCTTTTGTTATTCCATACAAAATTG
>NW_024431988.1:0-1262 GCF_017639785.1 Mesocricetus auratus
ATACAACACCATTTGCCACAGCGTGAGGGAATGATGGGTGTCCTGATCGATGTCGAACCTGAAACCTTCATGAGGGAGCAGCAACCTCCTGCAGGCCCTGCCTACTGCCAGCCACAGTCTGCTCTCTGCCGGGCGATGGTTCCTTCCCTTTGTCTCACTCCTTGCAAGTCCAAGCCTTCCCTCAGCTGGGCTATGGTTGTCTCCATAGGTTGCTTCATTTCTCTGTGTCTTTGCAAGTTGCTTTTTCTTCCACAATAAGCAGCTTTTGGCACACCATTTGGGAGAGCTTCCGGGAAACCATCCCTGTCCACCCAACAGTCACATGGGCATGAACTCAACTTGTGTCTTCTTTCTCCCTAGACTGTCCCAACAAGTCACGGCACGAGTCACAGAGAACTCTCTGTGAGTATTGTGGATGGTCTGTCTATCCATCTTGTCCCTAAAGTGAACCCAGGAAGAGAAGGTTCCTGGAATCATCATCTTGCTGGGACATTGTCTGTGCTCCCCAGCAAGTCCCTATCGTGTTACGTGAAGATGAAACATGTTTTACTGACAAGTCCTCTGAGCAACACTAAGCTCATAGGAAAGATACTTTTGTACAGAATCTGAGAAGAAAGCAGTGTCTTATTCCTCTCTGAGGTGGAATGAGCACCCCAGAACCCTCTGCTTTCCCAAACACCATCTACAACTGCAGGAAAGGAGATTCCCCAGGATACTGTGCTGGCCTTAGACACTGGACTAGGCTGAACTGCTCAGACAGAACTGAGGAAGACTTCTCAGGACTCTGTCCAGCCTGGGCGGGAGATCTGACTTGGCATGCTGATCATATTCATACAACTATATTGTTTGCCTGCCCTCCATCCACTGGAATGTGGAACACCTGGTGATTTTTTTTCACCTCTCTCTCTCTCTCTCTCTCTCTCTCTCTCTCTCTCTCTCCCTCTTTCTCTCTGTCTGTCTGTCTCATTTTCCTCTGCCTCTATCTCTGTCTCTGTGTGTCTATTTGTACATGGACAACTTCCATGCAGGTGAGCTGCTCTGTCTTAAACTGGATCTGAAAAGAATCACTACACCCTGAAGAAGGCCATGAAAAGCAAACAGTAATGCAAGCATAAAATTGCCATTGACTGGAGCTGATACATAAAGTATCACTGAGACATGAAACCTTGAATCACCCATCTCAATAATAACAGAATCAAAGAAGATGGTAAGGGAACCCATTCTGTCGACAACCCAAGATGGATATTGCCTTTCATTCCCTG
>NW_024431989.1:0-1912 GCF_017639785.1 Mesocricetus auratus
AGTGTGAGGAGCCGCCCTCGCTATCGCTATTGCCGTTAGAAGATGGCGCTGACATCTGCTGTCAGTTGGAGTTAACCGTTAGAAGATGGCGCTGACATCTGCTGTCAGTTGGAGTTAACCGTTTAAGCTGTGCCTCTCCCGTGGCGTCATCTGGGGTGATGTGAAACCACCAATCCCGGCTCTACACGTCTCACTCGGAGCTCCTAGGCTTATATAAGGGGCTGGGTTTCTTAGCTTGGGGTCTCCCTCTAAGAAGCTGATCATCTATCTCTCAAGATGCATTAAAGCTTTACTGCAGAAGGATCCGAGTGTTCTGCGTCGTTCTTGCTGGCGAGACGGTAGCGCGGGACATCTGGTGCCGAAACCCGGGAACTCTTCAACATCGCCGGCGCCGCGGGAGACCCCTCGGAAGACGGGGCGGATTCAGAACTGCAGGGACGTAAGTTCAGAGAGGTATGCTTTATCCTGAATACCCCCTTTCTCGACTTTGGCCTAAGTTTGTCATCACCGTGGGACGGGTCAGTGGAGGCTTTGGTGCTAGTCCTGTTTGTCCTTCTCCTTCATCGTGGCTGGTGCTGACAGAACGGTGCTGTCAGTCTGGTGCTGTCAGTCTGGTGCTGTCAGTCTGGTGCTGTCAGTCTGGTGCTGTCAGTCTGGTGCTGTCAGTCTGGTAACGGAGTTGAGCGCCGTTTTTAGATAAGCCGCTAGCGCGATGGGGTTGTCACAGTCAGTGGTTACTGCCCTACAGACTGTGCTAAAACAAAGAGATCTTAAAATTGCACCACGAACACTTCAAAATTTTGTGAAGGAGGTAGATAGAGTGGCACCATGGTATGCTTGTTCCGGGTCCCTCACTGTGGCCTCATGGAACAAGCTAGGTAAAGAACTAGACAGGAAGCATGCAGAAGGAGATCTCCACTTAGGTACCAAAGCCATTTGGAAGCTAGTTAAAAACTGCTTGGAGGATGAGGCCTGTCACCCTGCTATAATAGAAAGTCAGGGAACCTTAGAGGAAGTTCAGGATAGCATGTCAGAAACTGAACGGAGTGAGAGAATGGGAGCTCGCAAAAGGAAAGACATGTCTAAGAAAAAGGCCCTCCCCAAGAAGTTAAGAAAGGGGAGAGAAAGAAGGGAGTGATCATTCACCCCCTAACAAATCTAAGAAAAAGAAAAAGCCAGAATCTAGTCTATACCCTACAGTAGAGCTAGAAGCCTTGGAGCTAGATAATTCTGATTCTGACACTCTGTATTCTAGCGAAGAAGGTGGTCTAGAGGAGGAGGTGGCACGGTATGAGGAAGAAAGATATCACCCTGATAGACACCGGCCACTGAAAACAAAAATGAATGTGAGGCTACCGCCTATAAATCCGGCGGGCTCACGCCCCTCAGCGCCTCCGCAGTATGAGCTTCGGCTGAATACTGGTACTGACTCCTTTTTACCTTTAGAGGAACGGAGAAAAATACAAGTAGCTTTTCCAGTATTCGAGAATGTGGAAGGCGGAAGAGTACATACCCCTGTAGATTACAATCAAATCAAAGAATTGGCCGAATCCGTTCGTAATTATGGGGTCAATGCTAACTTTACCACATTACAGGTGGAAAGGCTTGCTAATTTTGCCATGACTCCCACTGACTGGCAGACGACAGTGAAAGCAGTGCTTCCCAACATGGGACAATACATGGAATGGAAGGCTCTCTGGTATGATGCAGCCCAGGCACAAGCTAGAGTTAATGCCACGGCTGAAGATGAGAATCAGAGGCAGTGGACATTTGAAATGCTGACAGGTCAGGGTCAACATGCCCTTAATCAAACCAACTACATCTGGGGTGTCTATGGTCAGGTGTCGGCCGCCGCTATTAAAGCATGGAAGGCCCTCACAAAAAGGGGAGAGTCCAATGGACACCTTACAAA
>NW_024431990.1:0-1351 GCF_017639785.1 Mesocricetus auratus
CCTTCATACTCAACTCAAGACTCATGACTTATAGTGGAGCAGTAGACAAAAAGATTATAAGAGCTGATGTTGGAGGACAACTGCAAGGGAATTTATCTTCTGAAACAGTAGAACAGCTGCATGTATGATACTTTAAGAATAAAAGCTACTGGTATGTAGGTGGATAGGTACCAATATATATATATATATATATATATATATATATATATATATATTCTGTGGGTCCATTGGAAATATTTTCATTTTCAATTCCTAAAATTACTTATTCAAGTAATTGGTTTCCATTGGGTTCCATTGTCTCTTGTGAAGTGTATAAAGACAAAAATACCACTACTCTCGAGAAAGAAAAAATTGGTTAAATTCTTAAGTAATAGATTTAGAACATTTAAGCTTCTGCCAGCTCATTATTGTTGTAGAACTCTCAATATAGCTGCCTACTCTAAAATCCTAAACTGATATTTTGATTAATTACTGTTACACTTATTTTAAGAAGTTAATTGTTAGTAAACCCAACTTTTTGACACTTATAAAATCCTCTCTAAGTGTTTAATTATCCAGAATGTCACTGAGATATTCAGCCTGCATTATTATGTACTACAAATAACTTTAAAGTGCAAAAGTATTTCCATTATCAACAAACTCACCCTATAAGTAATGTGTAAGTGCAGGGCTCCATTCTCTATATGTATATCATAATACTATTCACTGTAATTAAAGCATATGAATAGTGATTGTCTGGAGATGTCACAGGTGTCCCATGCAGATGATGGAAAACAGGTTCAGTTATATAAGATGCAGAATTTCTTTCTCATTTTACTTAAGGAAAAGATCACATGAACCCTTTAAATTGCAAATGTTACAATAAAATGGATTCACTATCCCAGTGCTAAATGACCTGATGCCATTATAGGAGCAAGAGTGTGGGCTGCTTTCTAAGAAGGATAAATGATTTGGCAAGTACCTAGAAACTGCTTCCCAAGCATTAAACAGCCTGACCTAAGTGGTAAATCTGAAAGTAACCCCCTTTACAAGACTTTCTGCAAAAATGGTTAGGCAATGAAATGTTAGACTGAGCAATCTTTTTTTATTCTGTTATTGCTTTATCCTTTACTGCAGTATCCATTGTAGAATATGCTTAGTATGGAGACACAGGGAAACCAAGGAGAAAAGACGCACAGAACAAAGAAGAAGACTCAAAGCAGAGGACTTAAAGGGGGAAAGTGAACTTGCTGATTCTATTTTCCATTAGTTATTTGAGTAAACAAATTATGCCTTATGTCTAGGGTCAGCAGTCAGAATGAATTACACCAAGACTGCCACAGGCACATAAGAAGAAGTTCTCAAAGCATAT
>NW_024431991.1:0-4372 GCF_017639785.1 Mesocricetus auratus
ATTCTGTACAGTTTCACTCACTAGTGTATAAAATGTTGTTCTGTTAGCAACTCCTTTTAAAGTTATCTACTTTGATAATGTCAGGTGCTCCTCAGAAATGTAAACTGCAAAAGGAATATTGCTGTAAAGAGACACACCATGACCAAGGTTATAGAAGAAATTTAATTAGGGGATTGCTTTAAATTTCAGAGGATAAGTCCATTGTCATCATGGCCCGGAGCACGGCAGCTGGCCAGCATGAGGATGAAGAAGTAGCTGAGAGATTTGCATCCTGATTAGTAGGCAGCAGGCAAAGAAAGAGACGCTGGGTCTGGTTTGTACTTTTTAACCTCACAACCCACCTGTAGTGACACACCTCCTCCCCCAGTTCCTCCAACAAGGCCAGAGATCCCTAACACTTTCCAAATAGTTCATCAACTGGCAACAAAGCATGCAGATATGGGGGCAATTTTCATTCAAACCAATATAATTTAAATATAACTCAGAATTACCACTCATGCATTTTACCACTGAATCTTCAGTTATAAAAATAATTAATTTATATGATCCCAAAGCAGTTGGAACAGCATGTACAAGGCCTACACAAGCCCAATTTACATAAAATTCCAGCATAAATAAGGTCATGTTGGCACCTGATAGTTACTAGGAGAGTGAAGAATCTGTTTTCTTTAGGGGTGTGGCTCCAGTAGGTCGAACACACTCCAGTGAAGGCCACACATCCAAGAGTTATGGACAGCAGAAACTGTACTTGAAGGTTCTGTTTCATTTTGTGAGAAGCTGGGTAGAAGGAGAAGTGGATCTGCTGGGAATTGGTGGTGACCTGAATATGATCGGAGTGCATTATATGAAAGTCTCAAAGAACTAATAAAGTGGGAAAACACCATCCTGCTGTTCATACTTGATTCATTTGAAACTTACCTCTACCTCCCAGGCTGTGGGTATTTGCATTGTAATGAGACCTCAAGCTTTCCATTTTCAGAATGAGAATTTCTAAACTGTAAAAGATTTGGAACAACTGTCCTGGATGTTATGCATTCAGGCCCATTTATTTGCTCTCGTTTTGTAATAATTCACTAACAAAGTGGATCATTGCTAATTCTGGAGGTCTACAAGAGCACCCCAGAGACCATATAAAAGGGCATGGCCTACAATAGATTTTTCCTTCTGAAAAATCAGAAGCTGAAATTGACTGGAACATTAGGTCATCTCTTTTCTGTTCGCTGAACAGAAAGTCTCTTTAGATCCTTTCTAGAACAATGTTTTGGAGTAATGAACACTGTGCCAATGGATCTCCCTGACAGTACTCTGAACTTTGTCCCTTGTTCCACTACTCTTCATGAAAATTTGTTCTTAAAAATGGGATCTGTAAGGAAAGGGCACAATAATGTGACACAGCAATACTGAACCATCTGGTGCTAGTGGAAGAGACAGAGATATAACATACGCTGGGATCCCCAGAGTTGTGCAAAAGCCTCCTTCAGGGTTTCCCTGTGTCAGGGCTGTAGCTGCACACCCAGATGCAGTTTGGGGCCAGGCCTCAGGCTTACTGGGAGTATTGTGCCTCTGCAGCACAGAGGTAGGTGCCCGAGATCTCCGGGCTTCCCTGATATGCAGGGTGCTATAGTGCTCCTTGGAGTCCAATGCTGACTTTAACCTCCCATTTTCCTTTGGTCCTGGAGCCATGAAAAAAAGTTTGATGAGACTTCCCCCGGGATTCTGTCTGAACCACTGAGTATTTGTCGTGGTGAGAGAAAAATTGCATCTCAGAGCAGAGCCCGCTGTGTCCTGGAGACTCAGGGCTGGAGGATTCTGCTCCACCTGCATCCCTTTCACCCTTGCTTAGAGAAAAGAAAAACAACCCCCCCAAAAAACCATATGATGGGGACGTCATTCCGCAGATTCCACCCTGTTCTATATCCCTGGAGACAGCCATGAGGAGCTCTGGATCGCCTCAGTTCAGCCCATTCCCTCTGTCAACTGTGGATCATACCTAACCCTTCTGAGAGAGCCACAACTCACAGCAAACCTGCACCCAGAGCAGGCTCTGGCTGGTCTCCATGGATCCTGTCAAACTGCTGAGGTTTCTTAACCCAGCTCCAGACAATGTCTAGCTTGTAGGGAGCAGGCTCTCCCTCATTTGCCAGGCACCAAGAAAATCTGAGCTTTTTCATCTTGATAGAAACCCAAGCTCACAGCAGCCCATTGAGGCCTCACAGTAACTGCTGCAGAGCTGTGGATGAAAACTCTGCAGCAAACAGGAGGCCATGCCACCTAAAGCTTGAAACTGAAGAGGATTCTTTGATGTTTGTTTGTTTCAAGACAGGTTTTCTTTGTATTGCTTTGGAGCCTGTCCTGCCACTCTCTCTGTAGACCAGGCTGTCCTTGAACTCACAGAGATCTGCCTGCTTCTGCTCCCGAGTTCTGGCATTAAAGGCATGCATCACCAACACCCATCCCTGTTTGTTTGTTTTAACAGTTGAAGTACGAAATATTTGAGGGAAAATGTGAGGAGGAGATGATATATCAGGAAAGAGCCAAGGTTTACTTATATCACAGAACATACAGGGATAGAGAGAGTAAGCTTTTCCTTAAATTCTATAAATTGACAGAAATCACCAATTTGTTATATCAAAACTCTTAATGAAGTGCAATATCTGCTGAGGACTAAATACACTCTCTTGAAATCAGCAGGTCATCATCTGCAAAGGAATGTTTCCAACGAAATTTACACCTGTTAAAACAAGTGGGTTCCAGAGCCCAGAGCATGTTATATAAGCTCTAAGTCTCACAGCTGTCACAGGTACACTTTAGCTTCACTTTTTAAGGAGACCAGTTTATAGGTGTTACCCAGGCCTAGTTTTCACCTCTCTAAAATTCTCTTGTCTTCCCTTCCAAGTTCAGGGAACCATAGGTATTCAAGACCAACCCTTGCTGGCATCCAAGAAGTTCCCCAATTTAACCAATCTTGCATTCTAGGTTATTTTCAACCCTGAAGCTAATCTTGGATTTTTAAATGAATTTTTAAAGATTTATTCATTTATTATGTAGAAAAAAAAGCAAGTGGGTTCTTCAAACAGCATTCACCCTGAGTCGTTTTCTGCCTCTACCCTTCTTCTCCAGTCCCTTCTCTGCACCCTGCAGACCCACACACTGCTGGTCAAGTTCAGTGGTGTTCTCTATAATGTTTCTTCTGGTTTTGTGACTTATTACTTTTTTTCCTCTCAACCAATTATTCTTGTTCCTACTAGTCTGAGAGGAGGTAACGGAAGTTTAGATACAGGTATTGAAATAGTTCCTGGATCAGTGAAGTACAGCTGTTCTCACAAAATTTTAAACATGGTTAGTCACAGAGTAAGTAATGTGTCTTCTATTGAGCTTCAGACATTGCCTTAACCAGTAAAATTCTAGTTCCTTATCTCTCCTCAAAAATGATTTTCACACTGGATTTTTAGGCTCCACGTGATTTATAGTCCCATAGAATAGCAAAGCCAATGACTAGAAATAAACTTTACTATCTGTGACTGACAACTTCACATGTTCTCTGGTCTCTTTTTTTATCATTTTTTATTTTAATTTTAAATAGCTTGTTTTACTTGTCAATCCCAGTTCCCTCTCCCCCCTCCTCCCGCACTCCCCTTCCCCCCAGCCTCCCACCCTATTGCCAATTCCTTCCACATAGGGTATATCTAGAGTCTGTCATTTCTCTTCAGGTAGGGTCCAGGCGTTCCCGTAAGAGTCCAGGCTGAGAGAGCATCCCTCTTTGTGCTATGGGCACATGATGACAGTTTGTATTCCAGGGATAGACACTGATCCACTGCTCAAGGTCCCATAGGTTGCCCAGACCTTCTCACTGACTCTCATATTTGCGGGGTCCAGATCAGTCCCATGTTAGCCTCCCCGCTGCCAGTCTGGGGTCCAAGAGCTCTCTCCTGTTCAGATCAGCTGTCTCTGCTGGTTTTGCCAGCCCATTCTTTGCCAATTTGCTCATCACTCCTCTCTCTCTGCCACTGGGTTCCTTGGGTTCAGTTCAGTGCTTAATTGTGTTTGCCTCTGCTTCCATCAGTCACAGGATGAAGGCTCCCAGATGGTTATAGACATCAAGTTCATTATCAGGAATGGGCATTTGAGGTGGTCTCTCCACTATTGCTTAGCTTGCCAATTGGTGTTACCCTTTAGATCACTAGAGGTCACTTTGGTGCCTGATCTGTCTTCTAACCTATGATTCCCTGTTCCCCCTATTCTACCCCCACCCACTCAACTTCCTGTACCCCCATGACCTACTCTCTCTTTCTCTTCTCCCCCTCTCTTCTTCCCAGCTCCCACTATCCCCCACCCCTCACCGTGTTCCCCAACCATTCAGAGGATCTTGTCT
>NW_024431992.1:0-1506 GCF_017639785.1 Mesocricetus auratus
ATATGGAAACAACACTGTCTGAGAATCTATACATGTAACTTATTGAAAATTAACTATACAACACTGTGTGTTTATGCAGAACTTCTTGAAAATAAAGGATTAAGCCGGGCGGTGGTGGAGCACTCCTTTAATCGCAGCACTTGGGAAGCAGAGGCAGGTGGGTCTCTGTGAGTTCGAGGCCAGGCTGGATCGACAAACTCCAAAATAATACAGAGAAACACTGTTTCATAAAAAACGAAAAAAAAAGAAAAGAAAGGACTCATAACTGTATCACTGTCTGAGAAACTACACGTGTAACTTACTGAAAATTAATAATACAACACTTTGTGAGAAACTACACGTGTATCTAATAAAAAGTAATGATATAACACTGTGAGAGAATCTATATGTTCAAGTTCTTTAAAACAGAAGATACAACACTGTATGAGTAACTATGTGCATACCATCCTGAAAACTAACGATACAACTCTGAGGGAGAATCTATCTACGTAACTACTTGAAATCTAATGATACAAATCTGAGTTCTAAATGGAATGCATAACTTCTTGAAAAGTAACAAACTAACTCTGTGTGAGAAACTACATTAATAAATTCTGGAAAACTAACGATAAAGTACTGTCTGAGCATCTACACATGAACCTATTGATAATAAAACAACATATGTCTGAGAATCTACACGTGTAACTTATTGAAAACTAATGATACAACACTGTCTGAGAATATATACGTGTATTTTATTGAAAAGTAATGAGACAAAACTGTGTTTGAATCTATATGCATAATTTCTTGAAAATAAAGGATGCAACACTGTCTGAGAATGTACACGTGTAAGTTATTGAAATCTAACAATACAACAATGTGTGATAAACTACACGTCTAACATCTTGCAAACTAACGATACAACACTGTGAGAGAATCTACATGTATAACTTCTTAAAAATAAACGATACAATACTGTATGATTATCTATGTGTGTAACTTCTTGAAAAGTAATGTTACAGCACTGTGTGAGTATCTATCTACATAACTTCTTGAAATCTTACTATACAACACAGTTCTAAATGGAATGCATAACTTCATGCAAACTAAGGAAGTAACTGTGTGTGAGAAATTACATTAGTAACTTCTGGAAAACTAATAAAACAACACTCTTTGAGCATCTACACGTGTATCTTATTGAGAAGTAACCATACAACACTGTGTTTGAATCTATATGCATAACTTCTTCAAAATTTAGGTCACAAAACAGTTTGAGAAACTACACGTGCAATTATTGAATATTAAAGATACAAAACTGTGTGAGAATCTATAAGCATAATTTCTTGAATACTAACGATACAACACTGTCTGAGAATCTACACGTGTAACTTATTGAAAATTAACCATACAACACTGGGTGAGAATCTACACGTGAACTTATTGAAAAACAAGATATAACACTGTGTGAGAAACTATATGTGTAACTACTTAAAAACTAACGAACCAAAGAAGGTATAGCTCTACAGA
>NW_024431993.1:0-38382 GCF_017639785.1 Mesocricetus auratus
TCTTAGTTAGATCTAGATAATAAAAAGCCAGAGTCAGATACATAGGGAAATGTTGAGGTATCAGAGAGAAGGAGCAAGCCACAGCACACCTTACCTCCTAAGCATCTCAGCAGAGAAGATGGAGATTTCCTGTTTTATCCCTGCTTATATCCATGTTTCTATCCAGCATACATCACTTCCTGTCTGTCTGTACAGACCTCTAGACCTCTATGGTTAATAAGTGGCAAGCTCCATTCTCTGACCCCTAAGGCAGGATTTCTTTATTTATACAAGAAAGATACCACATATTCCCCCTTTTTATATAGAATATAAAAAGGTTTACAATTAATATAAGAAAAACTAGGTACAGTAAGTACAATAACTGTATACAACACATACATGGAAGTAAGTACATTAACAATGTCTAGCTAATTTGCTTTCTATTCTAATTTGTATATCAAATTATCTTTTAATGTCTTTTAAACTTATACACTTGATACATCTATACTGAGTTTATCTTTACTGATTCTGGTAAACAGGGGAAACTATAACTATACTATTTAGTCTTCAACTCCCTCAGAGACCCAAGAAGGAAATAATATTAACTGAGTAAACAGGAAGTGCTAGAAAATAACTTCCAAAGATTGTGAGAAATGACAGAAACATGTTAAATGTCATATTCTCTAGTTCTCTAGAGTGTATGAAGATGACCTGTCTTTCTAATAGATCAGTTTGAACTTGGAAAAATACCTAAAGTGACTAGACGTTCGATTGTTTCTCTTTTTTTGTTTTTGTTTGTTTGTTTGTGAGACAGGGTTTCTCTGTGGCTTTGGAGGCTGTCCTTGAACTCCCTTGGTAGTCCAGGCTGGCCTTGAACTTACAGAGATCCGCCTTCCTCTGCCCCCCGAGTGCTGGGATTAAAGGCGTGTGCCATCAACGCCCGGCTAGAAGTTTGATTGTTATAGTTGAAAAATTACTGAACTACTTTTCCTGATTATTTAATATAATTGATAATAATAACTTTTAAGGACTAGAAATTTGTATTGCATTATAGATGAGATAGATATAGTATATATGTATAATATATATATATATTACCCTGTGTATTATAAATGGACATACAGCATGTCTCAGAAAAATTAATCTCAAACTTGTATCGATATACAAATTTGTGGTTCAATTTAATGTAAATTATTTAAAACTAGTAGCTGATTTTAAAGAGTAGATTCAATGATCTACCTTTTCTTCTTATCATTTCTAGATCCTCTCTTTATTCTTTCCAGAGTAGATTCAGTAATCTACCCTTGCTTTTTCCTGTCATATCTGGGTTGCTCTACTTTTTAATCAACAAAAATCCATGAATATAATGCCATTTTGTCAACTTTCTTCCTGATCATAACCAACAACATTTTTAACCAATCTCCCTAAAATGACAAATATTCATAACCCTAAGAATGTCCAAAACCCACCCATCTTACAGTTGCTTCCTGCTTATGTCCTGTTTCTGCCCAGCTATGTCACTTCCTGTCTGTGACCTTCAGACCTCTCTGGTAAGCTAGTGGCAAGCTACATTCTCTAATCCCAGACAGGCTTTATTTGTGCAAGAAAGATATCACCACAGAGTAGAAGTGGATTTGGGAGAGAAGGAAGAGGAGATACTTGGAGGAGTAGAGGGAGAGGAAATTTTGATTTTGATTTAATAAGTGAAGAGACAAACATAATGACAATAATATTAACAAGCAGAAAGCCTGCAGCATCATGCTCACACTGCCTTGAAGGCAAAGAAATTAGAGCAGAGGATATTTATTTGCTAGAATTTCCTTAAAGAAGGTGATGACACAAAGATATTTAATTTCAAAGACATGGCATCAATACTGGAACAGGGAATGCGAGTCTAGAAATAAATAAATATCAAAACAGACAAGACAAACAAAAGAAAATGCTAATTCTAGGTGCCCTAGCTAGGCCTTGGACATTTTATAATTATGTTGACACTGTTGTATTTACTTTAAGTACATGTCAAGTTACTTAAGAGACCTATGCTGTGAAAGCATTTAGAGTTACTATTAATATTGACTAGAAGATAACACCAATTCAGGAGCCAGACTTCACTGTCAGGTACAATTACCATGGAAGATTTACAGAGGACAATGGGCACTTGCAGAGACTTCCACATCTTCATTTAATTAAGTAGGCCATTTTAAAATCTTGATGGTATAAAAGAAGTTCAGTCCTTCCAATCTGTGCCGTCTTCTTTCTCTCTGCAAATACATGTAAATTAATCGCACAAGTGGTAGCTATGGCAACGTTACAGAAGTGATTTACCCAAAGCTGTCACACTCTGTTGACAAATAGCATCTGAAAACACAGGAAAATACCTAACATTCTAACCCATTGTTTACCAAACCTGTATCTGTGTCACATTTTTTTCTGATGTTTATATCTTGTTCAAGATTTCCTGTGTGTTCTTTCTCTGATGTTTTATCTGTAGCTATAGCTGAAACTATATTAAATGCACAAGAAGAACACCCCACAGATCACACTTTCAATATTTTGGATTCATGGCGGTTGGATGTGTTGAGCCTGCCTCACATTGTTTTACAAGGTAGTCTTTGAGCACCTGTGTTTTAGTTATCTCAATGCCTCAGCTTCTCCAGAGTTATCTAAGAATAAAGCTTCACACTGCCATGCCTGACAGTTAATTAAGTTTGATATAAAAGGCTGGAAACTACATGGAATGGTTTTATTTATAATGAAAATCCTCTTCCAGGCTGGAATGAAATTTCTTACTTTTAATTTTCCCTCTGAGTAATGGACAAATGGAAAAACTCTTGATATTAGCTCTATCAGAACAAGGCTCAACCATTCTGACTTCAGTTTACCATGATTAGCTGCTATAGACTTTCTTGCCAATGAAATTTTACTGGAGTCTGAGATTCATGGATGTGGGGAAGACACATTTCAATCCATGCAACTCAATGATCTCTATAAGCCTGAAAACTGGTAGAAATGTGTTTTAAAGTCTATCTGGGAATAGAGTCAGTCTCTGTGTCTAAATGTACTATATCCACGAGTCATGACAGTCATGGATGAAAATATCAGAATGAAAACTTGCAGATTCTTTTTCTTGTCCTAGGCCCTAAACAACACAGCATTTGCAAATGGTTTTATTGTATCTAATATTAGTAGCAAAAGAAAAGAATGGAAGCTTATTGGATGTTCTATACCATACACAGGTTTGCATTTTGGTATCTGTAGAGGTTCTATGAAATAAAACACTAAACAAACCTAGAATCAATTATATACTTTGTATTACACTATTTATGATAAAAAAATCAGCTCTGTACAGCTTATTTTAGTTCATAAGAAGTATGACCCTTTGGGTTCAAATTTGACAAAGATTTTCTGGTGGGGTAAGGAATGCGGATATTAAACAAAGTGTCCCTGATGCACAATTTTGTTGCTTTTATAAACAAATGGAGGAAAGAATTAAATGGAGGAAGATATATTTTGATCCAGTGACAAAAGTTTTGGTACATGACTGCCTGGATTGCTGTCCTTAGGCCGAGTGTGAAAGAGAGCATATCTCTTCATGACAGTAGGAAGAAGAGGTGAGCAAATGGGCTCATCCTCCTTCTCTTTAAGTCCAGCTGAGCCCAAGCTGTTGAACAGCACTGGCTATATTCAGAGTATATCTGAATTTACCATCTATGGAAAGTCCTCCAGAAACACCCAATGTACCTTAACAATTTCCCAGGTATTTCTCAACACAATCAAATGGCCAGTGTGTTTGTCACTTCTTAGTTTCATGCTCCTATACAAGCATACATTTCACTAGTATCATATTCATCCATGGTTTACTCAGCATTCTAGTGTTTGTGAATAGGCCTCTGTGTCAGGTATCGGATGGACAGAGCTGTATTGACATATCCTTCCTGAGATGTGTTGTGGTTTCAAATTGCTACTGTGCACATTGTAGTCAGTTAGGAAAAGACAATGCCCTGGAAAAGGACAATACTAGGGAGTTTTCCAAGGACTGCATTATCATTCTGTGAGCACAGGTGGAAATCCAAAGGGGACCTCTGTAGTGCTGTAATTGCTGGATTTCATTTACACACATCTTCTCATTTTATAAGCTTACAGTGGCTCAGAAATGCCACCCCATCAATCCTGATGGCTGTTCACGGGAACACTGATGGGCTATTAAAATATTAAGTGGGGCTGGTTCTAGAAAATGGTTATCTCTGTTCACTTAGGGACAAATGAAAACCATCTCAATAGAGAAACAGATTTGTATTACTGTTCAAAGTGGGAAGATTTGATAAGAGGACTTGACTCTGACATGCTTACAGCCTGGTCTAAGAATGTAATTAAACCAGGCTGGAGAAAATCCAGGAAGGAACAGCACCTAGTTGATCTAGCATTTCCTCCAGGGACCTCAATTTGTCTGGAACATAAATCTTAGCAAACGTTCCCCAGTAATTCTATCTTTTCCCTTTCTGTGTGTTTCTACCAGCAGACATAAAACTATGTAGGAGCTATGGCTCCATTCTCTCCTCTCGGTGCAACTATGAACCTCTGTGCAAGAATGTAAGTGATGCTGATGAGAGGTGAGTCTACAGTGTGTTAGTCAGACACACTAAGCCCTTGGAGACCATTTTGTTTGGATTTGTGTGGGTGCATTTTCCCTTTGTGTAGATTGCTCAAAATGCTATAATATCCAGTTTATCTTAGGACTTACTCAGTGAGATGGAGTCCATACCCAATTCTGCTTGCATACCAAGAAAAAGAGACTAGATTTCCCAGAAACCTGTGGTAAAAACCAACACTATTGTTCTAAAACAAATAAATAAATAAATGTAACAATAAAATGACTCTTAATCATATTTTGCTAAACTCACATTTCAGTGCCTTGTTCAGCCTTCGTCAGAGAAGTTTCCTTCTATAGCAGACACCTGCAGCAAGAGAGAGACTCCTTGGAACACACATCTCTAAATGATATGTTTCCATCAAATTCCTTCCCTCAGTGCTCACCGATCTCTGCAGAATAGGAGGCAACATTCGTAAGAGCCAGAAGGGATGGAATACACCAGGAGAACAAGGTCAACTGAATCAACAGATCAAAGCTCTTGTGAACTCACAGAGACTAAAAAAAACATATGGCTGACACAGGTCTTCACAAGGTTCTCTGTGTATATACTTTGGCTTTCAGTTTAGTATGTCTGTAGGACCTATGAGTGTGTACATGAGTACGTCTCTGATTCCTGTGACTTCTCTTGCAGATCTTTTCTCTTTATTGATTTGCCTTGTGAAAACTCAATGAGACGGCTTTAGTTTTATCTTGTCATATTTTTCTTGTTACATTGGGTTGTTATCTCTTAGAAGCTTGTTCTTTTCTAATGAGAGGCAGAAAGGAAGCAGATAAAGAAGAGAGGGGAGGCAGGAAGTAGAACAAGTAGAGGGAGGGGGACTGTAATCAGGATATATTGCATGATAAAATAATCTATTTGCCATGAAAGGAGAAAAAGAACACTTAAAAGGTGAGCTCTGCATGGAACAAGCTAGGGGTGGGCTTTGAGTTTTATAGTCTGATCCCACTTCCCGTTCTCATCCTTTACTGCTTTCATCTGGATGAAATATGATCAGTCTGCTTCCTGAACACCAGACAGGCCCCACAATGCTGTTGCCATTCTTTCCCTGTCATGGCCAGCTGCGTCCCTTCTAGAACTCTATGTCCCTTTGTCATTGTGGCTGTTGTTTTAAGGCTTCTGATTTGAACATGTTGGACAATTGCCGAATTCATAAATACTTGTTCTTAAGCAGTATAGCAGGTGGGTAGCTCTGCCTTATACAAATTCTTCTTTTGCAGTCTGAGCTCATGTCTACTGTCTAAAAGTATGAATGTCATTTTTACTGAACCCTAATAAATTTACCTGCATGAATCAAAGTGTGACACGTGCCAGTTCAAGCTCAATTCCTTGGTGTGTGTTATCTTTAGCAATAGGGTCTTATAGTCAAGTTCAATAGGGAACAAAGACCTGCAACAACAGATTGTGTTTCGTGAGTCTCTTTGACACCCTTAGCTAACATCTCAAAGGGAGGTTTCCAGTGCTTGACCCTGGAATTTAGAGCAGAGGTACTCTTTGTGTAAACAGCTGAAGACTACCTGTCTACAGAGAAACGCAGTGGTGTGCAGCCCTATGCTTCCTTCTCTCCTGGAATATGGCTTTTACTTGACACTAGTGCAACTGCCTGGTTTGTGAGGATCATTATTTTGTAAATGAGATGAAGCTTCCATTAGGCACACAGTATGTGCTTGGTGAATGATACTCAGAATTATGCAAATGTATAGTCACTTAAAACAACATTGCAGACATGCCTATTGTCACATCATCTAGAAGTCACAAACTGTGGCATGGATGGAAATCATGAAGCTACATTTCATCCTGCAACATGTAAACTTGTTGCTGAGATTAAAATAAAAGAAACTTGATGCATCAGTAACTCTGATTATGGGCTGATTGTTGCTGGGCAGTGCAAATGACTGTCAGGAAGAATAAACCAGCTGACTCCTCTTTCAAATGAGGCAGATGTGAGCCTCCTAGAGACCTAGACATGATTTATAAACGTAAGAATGAGGAATTATAACTGAAGTTCATTATAGATAGGGTTAGGAGGCATTTGTTAATGAGATGCTGTCTGTTAATAATAAGAAAAATAACTTGCACAGGGCATCATCTCTTTTATTATGTGACTGCACTGTTCTCGGGGACTTACAATGGCTTATTAGGAAAAAAGATATGTATTATAAACCTGACTTTCTTTAGACTATCTGAATAGTGATTCGAGAAACATCACAGGAGAAGTATGATTTATATATTTCACATTAAAAATAAACAAACTAATGAATAAGACAAGGAATTAAAGTCATGGAAGTTTTCATATAGACACATCCTAGAGAAGTTCCAAAGGAAGCCCCTACTTTATGTGTCATCCTTGCTGTCCAGAAATTTTCTTTGGGTGATAATCTCCTTATTTTGGACTATTATGTAAGCAGTTTTCAAATCTCATGTAGTTTAAATAATTCTGAAGCCTGTGTATAAAATGGCATGTTTTGCAAAACTCAGCTATTTTTCCTTATATTGAATTTGGTTTCTTCTTAAAAGGCATGAAAGAAGGAGAAAGAACAAAAGGAAGAGGAGGAAGAGGAAGAGAAAGAGGAACAGCAGAAGTACATGAAGGAATAGAAGGTCAATGGTGCGCAGTGTGAACAAAGGGCATTTACACTGATAGGCACGTGTCATGGTGAAAACATTGGTTTATATAGTCAAATTATACTAATAGCAAGAAAAGGAAAAACATGCTGAAAATATTATTTTAAACAGAGATAAAAATACGTAAATCCCTCCAGGAAGCAATGAGAATTGAGACCTGGTATTCTGCAAACTGTACTACAGTACTAACATCTGATCACTGCAGATTCTAAATTGTCTAAATTACTCTGAAGCCATTTCTTCATCTCCAACATAGGCTGAAGAGTTTTGCTTTTGTCCTCTTGGAAGGATTAAAGGGATGACATCTGCATGCATCCCTTGGTGTACACGGTGGACTGTCCTTAATAGTGTCATCGCTGCATCTAGTAAGAGCATTTTCCCCATAATTTAAAGATCTTATCTAAAAATCATAGATGACTATATCAACAAGACAGAGTGTAGGGAGAGGATAGAAAAGGCCGCTGACCCACTGTGTCTCAGGAGCCTTGTATGACAGAAATAGAGAGGCTAACACATACTGACCACTGGCAGAAACAATGAACCATCTAGGGAATAACTCAGAATGTTAAAGCCTCCTTAGAGCTGGAGGTGCAAGGTCACATGCCAGGAGTTCATACTTCTTCCTTTGCTGGGAACTATTGGCACTGTCTTTGGGATCAATAAATTCAGTCACTCAACCACAAGTGGCTCATGCAAGCCAGCATACCCGAAGTGTCAGAAGTAATCTCAATCACTTTATATCAATAAAAAGTCCTAAAAAGTGCCCTTCAGATATGCAGTTCAAACATTCTGACCATGAGTCTTAATAAGAATTCCATCCTCTCTCACAGGGACACTTGCAATTAGAATCTGATTGGAAACAGTATATTGGGGACAAGTCTTCAGAAAAGAAATAGGGAATGAATGACAGACCAAGAGGGGCAATAGGGTGCCAACTGAAAATCAAGGTAATGCGCTAACTCCTTATACACCTACAGCAGGCAATGAGATAGACTCTTCAGAGAATGAAGAGTCTAGAAAGTACTGTCCCCAGTGGCAGGGATAGATGTTGGAACAAGGACTCTGTACAAACCAGGGATAGGAACACAGGAAGACTTTGCAGATAGATGTGGAGTGGGTAGTAAAAATAAAATGATAAGCAAGTGTTTGAACTATCACTTGAAGCTTTAAAATCTTCACCAATGATTGCATGAAAATGTGAACTTCATGTGGGTCCTCTAAGCTTCATCTGTGTGTTACTATTACAGAAAGGACAGTGAATGATGTCAACTAAATAAGATAAAGAGGGCCAAGTGCTTACCAGGAAAAATACATAATAGAGGAGTGTAACAGTCAATTTAAACTTATTCCATTTTAAAATGTGCTAATGTCAAGTCAGGGGTGGATAGCATAGAAAGCTTATTTTTCTGTTTAGTTTTCGAAACTTCACTCCTTAAAAATGATGTGTAATTTAGTTTTAATAATATGGAGGACTACACAAAAGGCCTCTATGATAAAACGACATAAGATTTAAAATTTTTGGTTCATTTGGTATTCTTTTCAATAGAAAACAAAAAATCTTGCTTGCTATTTTATTCCCAGGAAAATGAATTGCATAGATGGGTTCATGCCAGATGTGACATGATGGCCCTGAGTCAGATTATGTGGCTGCATCTGCTGGGCCTGGCTATATCACTGACGGTTTGGGTCCTGGAAGACAGTACCCATCCAATTTTGATTTTAATTTTATCATCAGAAAACTATATTCTGAAACCTCAGACATGCAAATGTGAAAATAAACAACTCAATGAGAATAAGTATGAAAAAGATTTGTTTTTGGTCTTTTCTGAAATTTAAATTAGAATCAAGTTTGCTTCACATGTCAATCCCAGCTCCCTCTTCTTCCCCTTTTCCCCAACCCAATTCCCACTCTGTTCCCTCAGGGAGGGTGAGGCCCTCCATGGGGTATCTCCAGAGTCTATCATTTTGTTCATGGCAGGACCTACATCTACCCACAAGAGTTCAGGTTGAGAGAGCAACCCTAGTTGTGGAATGGGCACCCAAAATCTATTTGTATGACAGGTATAAATACTGATATACTACCCAAGGTCCCATCGATTGCCTATGCCTCCTCACAGACAGCCACATTCAGGAGGTCTGGATTAGTCCCATGCTGACCTCCCAGCCATCAGTCTGGGGACCAAGATGTCCATCTTGTTCAGGTTACCTGTTTCTGTGGGTTAAACCATGCCAGTCTTAAACCCATTTGCTCATAACTCCTCCCTCTCTGTCACTGGATTCCAGGAGTTAAGTTCAGTGTTTAGCTGTGGGTGTCTGCTTCTGCTTCCATCAGTCACTGGATGATAATTGTGTTTCCCAGACTCTCTGGCAGTGGGATTGTAGGCTGCCACTCCCCTGCTCCATGTCTAAAATCCGTATATGAGAGAGTACATAACATGTTTGTCTTTTTGTGACTTGGTTGCCTCACTCAGGATGGTTCCTTCTAGTGACATTCATTTGCCTGAAAATTAGAAGAGTACATTTATTTCTACTTAATAGTACTCCATTGTGTATATTTATCATATTTTCTCTATTCACTTGAGAGGCATCTAGGTTGCTCCTAGGTTCTGGTTATTACAAATAATGCTCCTATGAATATAGTGGAACAGATGTCCTCGTTGTATGAATGTGGATCTTTTGAGTATATGCCTAAGACTCTATATACTAGGTTTTGTGGAAACTGATTCCCATTTTTCTGAGGAATCTCCATACTGATTTCCAAAGTGGCTGTATGAGTTGGCATTCCCACAAGCAGTGGAGGAGTGTTCCCCTTTTTCCACATCCTCTAGAGCATAAATTATCATTGGTGTTTTTGATTTTAGCCATTCTGAGAGGAGTAAGATGGTATTGTTTTGATTGGCATTTCCCTGATGGCTAAAGATGTGGAGCACTTTCTTAAGTGTCTCTCAGCAATTTTAGACTCCTCTATTAAAAATAATCTATTTAATTCTGTTCCTCACTTTTTAATTGGATCCTTTGGTGTTTTGGAGACTTGCTTTTCAAGTTCTTTGTAAATTTTGGAGATCAACCCTCTGTCAGATGTGGGGCTAGTGAATATATTTTCCATTTCTTTGGGCTGCCTTTTTATCTTGTTGACTGTGTCCTTTGCTTTATAAAAGCTTCTCAGTTTCAGGAGGATCCATTTATTAATTGTTGATCTCAATGTGTGTTCTACTGGAGTTATGTTAAGGAAGCAGTCTCCTGAACCAATTTTCTCAAGGGTACCAATCACTTTCTCTTCTAAGAGGTTCAGTGTGGGTAAATTTATATTGAGGTTTTTGATCCAGTACTACTTATGTTTTGTGCAGGGCGATAGACATGGATCTGTTTGCAGTCATCTACATGCCAGCATCCAGTTATGACAGCACAATTTTTGAAGATGCTTTCTTTTTTCCATTGTATAACTTTAACTTCTTTGTCAAAGATAAGGTGTTCATACGTGTATGGGTTAATATCAGGGTGTATAATTTGATTCCATTGGTCTACCTGTCTGCTTTTGTGCCAATACCAAGCTGTTTTCAGGAATATTGCTCTATAATGGAGCTTAGAGTCAGGGATGCTGATGCCTTTGGATATTGCTTTGTTGAACAGGGTAGTTTTGGCTATCCTGGGTCTTTTGTCTTTCCATATATAGTTTAGAATTGTTCTTTCAAGGTCTGTGAAGATTTGTGCTGGGATTTTAGTAGGGGATTGCATTGAACCTGTAAATTGCTTTTGGCAATTTTTACTATGTTGATCTTACTTATCCAAGAGCATGGGATATGTTTCAATTTTCTGGTGTTTTCTTTAATTTCTTTAAAGATTCAAAGTCCTTGCGATACAGGTTTTTCATGTGTTTGGTTAGATCGTTTCCTTCGCTTTCTTATACACCTATTCTTCTTAGGTTTGATCTTTTCCTGGGTCCCATATTTCCTGTATAATATGTGTTAGAGATTTGTTGGACTTAAGACTTTCTTTGGTCGATGAATCAATTTCTCCTAGTATATCTACAACACCTGAGATTCTCTCTTCCATTTCTTGTGTTTTGTTGGTTATAATTGTATCTGTAGTACCTGACCGTTTGCCCAGCTTTTATATTTCAAGCATTCCTTCAGACTGTGTTTTTTTAATACCTCTACTTCAGCTTTCAACCCTTGAAGTGTTTGAATTGTTTCTTGCAATTTTTGCTTTGTCTTTTTCTCCCTTTCTTGCATTTTTTGGTTTGTTTTTTTCTTTCATTTTTTAAGGGATTTTCTCATATCCTCTATGAAAGCCTCTATCATTTTCATGAAGTTGTTTTAAGGTCATTCTCTTCTGCTTCATTTGCATTGGGGTGTTCACATTTTGCTGGTGTAGAGTCTCTAGTCTCTGACAGTGTCATATTTGTTTTTCTGTTGCTGAGTATGTTCTTATACTCTCTTTTCCCATTACTTCTTCCAAATGTTGCAGAAGGAATCTCTTCTCCTCCTGGTTACCATGTGACCATGGTTCTCTTCTGGTGGGTGCAATCAGGTCCAATACTCTGGTGGCTTTCCTCTTTTGTGGATGGAGACAGTCCTTATACCAGGGCCTTTTGGTCTTTAGGTAGGCTGGACCCTGTCCAGATGGGATCCTTGGTGTGCAGTCTGAAAAAGACTTTTTTTACCCATAACATATTTTCTAAATAGTTGTTTTTTCCTTCCTTAATATATTTTACACCCAGGTTAAACCAACACTTTCATACTTTAAATTAAATAAATTACAGACAACTTCACTCAATGTGGTGTATGAATGAAACACATGAAGGAATTTCTATGGGCTTATAGAATGATGGGCATTATCCACTAAGACATTGTTAAGATACTGCTCACATTTTTGAAAATTTCAATAGGACTACTGATGATAAAAATTGTTTGCTTTCTATCAGTTGATAACCCCCACTTACAGAAGTATAACCTGTGTCAAAATCCTCTCTGGTGAATGGAGTGATGCCAAGTTGGAACAAAGGTCTTGTTACATGGGATAGATAGACAGGGAATGAAGCAATTACGTCTATAAAGTGTGCCCAAGGCAAGAACTTCCTGAGGAATGTAAAGGCAAGGAGGAAGGTAGGCTTGTAGAATAAGAGATTAAAATGGCACTTTCTAAAGACAGGAAAATCACGTGTGTGGAGGAAATAATTACTGGAACTGTCTCTTGAAAACAATGGAAGACATAAAAAGAAACAGCTGTCAAGAGAGTCTTTGCCTAATTAGGGAAGGGAGTTAGTGGTGACAGGATAGACTTTACCCAAGAGAGCAAGAAAGGAGTAAAGGAGCTGGACTAGGATTCTGGATAATCATAGGGGACCTAGGAAATGTTTGGAAGGCTTCTGTAATCTGAAGAAAATAGTTTAAAAATTTGTCACTGAAATATAAAAATAAAATCAGATGCCTAGATTCTGAAGACAAGGTAGGCTTTGATGAGTGTTTGGGATATCTTAGCACTCAGAGGTTCTTGATGTCCAGCCTGATGACCTGACTTTCATTGATCCCGGGACCTACATGGTAGAAGGAGAGAAATGACTCTGTAAATATTTATCCCAACACCACGTGCATGCTATGGTATGCACACTCAAATGTGCACACTCATCCACACACAACAACGTATATGCATACATACAAACTAATAAAAGCAGGGAGACAGGCATCAGCCTGGGAATCCATTA
This sequence comes from Mesocricetus auratus, assembly GCF_017639785.1. Classification (NCBI taxonomy): domain Eukaryota; kingdom Metazoa; phylum Chordata; class Mammalia; order Rodentia; family Cricetidae; genus Mesocricetus; species Mesocricetus auratus. The sequence continues at coordinate 12,958 of NW_024431993.1, forward strand.
GGGGACTGATCAAGACCCCCCTGAATCTGGGTGTCAGTGAGGAGGCCTAGGTAATCTATTGAGCCTTGGGCAGCAGATCAGTACCCATCCCAAGTATATACACGGACTTTGGACTCCCATAGAACAATGTGAGGTGCACTCTCACCCTGAACTCTTGGGGAAGGGTCTAGGCCCTGCCCTATATGAAATGACAGACTATGGACACCCCCATGGAGGGCCTCACCCTCCCTGGGGGAATGAGGGGATAACGGGGGGGGATGGGGGGAGGGCACGGGAGGAGGGGAGGGAAAGGGAGAGGGACCTCGTACTGACTTGTGAAGCAACCTTGTTTCTTATCTAAATTTAAAATGGAAAATAAAAAAATATTTAAAAAAAAGCAGGGAGAAACAAATGGAATATCTTGAGAAGATTTGAAGTTATCTTTTGACAGCAATGAAGTGATTGACCCTACAAAAGATTCCTTCACTTGGAATGGATTTTTTTTTTGGTTTTTAAACAGTACTCTACAGAAGCATTGTCAATGACTCAGAAGTCAATCAGTTTTGCACAGTAGATACTACTGGGCTTTATAACACCATCATACAGATTCACTAATGACTTAGTTTGAAAATACCAGGAGTTTGTGGTGGCCACAGCTGAGAGCAGTACAAGCTGTGACTTCTGATCTGTGACCAACATCCTGGGAAGCCTCCCCACTCCTGTGCTGGTTAGAGAAAGAACTGTCCCCAAGAGGAGCCAGAGCAAGTGACAAGAGCAGTCAGGTAGGCAACACTGCCTCCAGCCCCACCCTGTTTGGATTGATATGGTTCCAAACTTTAGGCATCATCTGTGAGGACTGGCAGGTGGTCCAGCTCCAGGTTCATACTCATGCCATACTTTTCCTGTCTCCCCTTCAACTCGGACCTGTTCCCCGGGTTTCACAAGAAGTCCATAGTATCACCAAAAACTGTCAAGAATGAACTTCTGATTAAGAGAGGTAAAGGTGGGGAGCTGCCAATCAGGGCTGCCATGGGGACACATGGGTCCCTGAGTGTATTCCCAGCACCCAAAACTATTTGAACAGTATCAACTTGTGACTCCATCAGCTCTTGTCCCTGTCAGTTATGGTGAGTGGGATTAAACTTGGATTCCACCAAGGTATGGGGTGTGTATCCCCAGCCTGTGGAAACCAGCTGCAAAAAGAGAATGTCTAATGTAGAGAGGCCAGTCTGTCACTTAGCCATTGAAACCACATAGCCATTCCTGTGAGGACATTAGTGTGCGATTGCCTCGTTAGGGTTAGGTTTGTTCTGTACAAAACAAGGCTTAGGCCTCACTGGGCAGAGCCTCACCCTGCCCCACCATGCTGAACGAAGCTCAGGGAAAACAAGAACCCCTGTGAGTCTTGGCACTGATATTTATGGATTAAATGCTGGTATGTGAAGAAAGCTGCCTAGCTGTTACTTGTGGGCAGGTCGAGGGTTTGAGGCAAGGAGAGTGCTGTCAAGCAAGCATGGAGGCACAGAGCTGCCCTTTCTGCACTTCTGAGGATGAGGCAGGAGGATCACAAATTGGAGGCCATCCCAGAGTATAACGTTGGTTCAAGCACGGGCTGGGGTAACAGTCAGACTATTTCAAGACTCCTCCCCTCTGAAAACCCTGTTCTCTGAGGTGTGATAGTAGTGAGCCTTTACCAAAACCCACTGCACCCCAAGTGCTCAAATGTGCTGACTGCTTCAAGGCAGCTGCCTTCTGATGTAGCTGTTCCTAATCAGTTCTGAGAGATGAGAAAAAGCTACACTCTAGCCCTCCATCTCAGAAGCTGACATGACCAGATGCATTCCTCTACCTCAGCACCCTGCGCATCTGTCTCACGGAACCTGGCTTTGCTGAACGTTCCCCCGAGAGAGTTGATCCAGCTGCCCTGATGGCTCCCTCCAGCTGTGTTCTACTTGGTGGGAAAAGAAGGAAAAACAGATTTCCTGCAAAACTCCCGCAGGGTCCCCTGAGCCTTATTTTATGGTGCCTATAATTGAACAAGCGAGTGTCACCTGTGTCCCCCTCAGCCATTCGCCATAGCCTATGAGTCAGCTGCAGTGATTGGTTAAGAGGTAGCCTGTAGGCCGGGCCGTGGTGGTGCATTGCTTTAAATCCCAGCATTTGGGAGGTGCAGGCAGGTGAACCTCTGTGGTTTTCAAATCAGTCTGGTCTACGGAGCTAGTTTCAGGTCAGACAAGGCTACACAAAGAAACCTTGTCTTGAATGAATGAATAAATAAATAAATGAAACCATCACACATTACCTATGACTTTTACTCATCCATTGTCCCAGGCTTACCCACTATAACATATAATGCCTATTAAAAACCATGCTAAATATAGAGGATATTTCTGTACATTCCTGTTAGGACAATCCCCTGAAACTGAAAGTCGTTTTCATTTTCTTTTTACAGAATCAATCTCAGAGGAAAGCTGACCAAAAACTCAGCATATGTTATCTGCCTTGAATAAACCATCTTCAGTGCCTCTTCATCTCTGAGTTCTTATTTTACAGTAAATGGTGCTTTTGAAAACTTGTATCTGCAATATTTCAATAGCCTTTAGCACTCTTTCTTTCTGGAAGACATTTGTAATATTCTTTTATACACAGAGCCTATTGTGGATGCTGAACCTCTACTTTCAGTTCCATAAATGAATCATTTAACCTCCTTACACTTTAAAGATAGGAATAAATTGCTCCCTGGACTATTTCACCCACTGAACTATCTATCGGTGAGATAATGTCTACAAAACAGAGTAAGTGTCTCACCAAAAAGCAATTTCTTGCATTTTTTGTACTCGAAGGTGAAAGTGAAACAGAAACAGAGATAGGGGATGAAGGCAAATGTCTGTGACTTCACAGAAATAGAGGAAAGGAAGCAGAGGTCAATGACTCCGCAGAGATGAGAGATGGACTATGACTTCACAATGATGGGGATAAGAAGCAGAGGTCTATGTCTTCACAGAGATGGGTATGAAGGCACACTTCTGTGATTTTGCAGAGGTTGTGGAATGGAAACAAATAATTGTGACTTCACAGAGATGAAAGCAGATGTCTGTGACTTTACAGATGTGCGGATGGAAGCAGAAGTCTATGACTTCACAGAGAGGAGGGATTGAAACAGAGTTCTCTATCTTCATAAACGGAAGTCTATGGTTTCCCAGAGATGGGGATAGAAGCAGATGTCTGTGACCTCACAGAGATGGGAGATTGTATGCAGATGATTGTGTCTTCACTGAGATGGTGATGAAGGCAGAGTCTACGATTCACAGAGATAGAGGATGGATATAAATATCTATGACTTTACAGAGTTGGACTACGAAGGAAGACCTCTTGCCTACCGAAGTGACGCAGCTATTTTGTGATGTCACAACAGTTGAAGGAAAGAGTCTTTTGTCTCTCTTGCAGGAATTTCTGATGATAGCTAATATGTTTAATTGACTCTGTATTACAGAGAAATCGAAAGAATGCCTGTAAGTTTTCCAAGACAGATAATAAGAAAACAAAAATGCTTCAAGAGCTAAACTTTTTTCTTTTTTTTTCTTTTTTTTTTTTGGTTTCACGAGACAGGATTTCTCTGTATTGTTTTGGAGGCTGTCAGTCCAGCCAGCCTCAAACTCACAGAGATCCGCCTGCCGCTGCCTCTGGGATTAAAGGCATGCTCCACCACCGCCTGGCAGAGCTCAACTTTTCTATATGTTTGTGAGTGGGGTGATGTTTAAAAGGGTCAGCATGGCACAAATCTCTGTCCCTTTCTACAGTTCTCTAACAAATCTAATCACTCTACAAACCCAGTGAGTACTCTGACATCTCACTGCATCTTTCTAATGCTTTACTTTGCTCAGGATGCCAGCGTTGCTTTTCTCTGACTGTGGTTGCCCTCTCCTTCTAGCTAAAGCTAAGCGGCCCTATTTCTATTTGTTCTTTCCCACAAAAAGCAACCACTGGCCCTGTTGTCTGGATCCTGATGTTTCCATCAAATCTTTGATCCGCAGCTCCTGTCGCATAGGCACATTTCAGGCCTTTGCCTCATTCACATATGTTCCAGGGATGTCTTTCCCTCCTGACCAGCAGTAATGCTAAGATGTTCCAGAGTCAGGCACATGTCAAAATCCAGCCACACCTCCTAACCACATGATATTGGGTAAACTTATCAATTTCTACATCTCATTACCTTCTCTATTAAATGATTATGATCAAAACACCCATATGAAAATCCGCAATCTGATTAAATGCAGTAACTTGTACCGCGGACACATTGGCACACTGCAGAAAGCAGAGCCTCTGCTGTCAATACCGGCTAATGAATAAGTCTTTGCATGTTCCTAAAACTTCCTTTTTGAAAATATTTCTTCTTCTTCTTCTTCTTCTTCTTCTTCTTCTTCTTCTTCTTCTTCTTCTTCTTCTTCTTCTTCTTCTTCTTCTTCTTCTCCTCCTCCTCCTCCTCCTCCTCCTCCTCCTCCTCCTCGTCCTCATCCTTCTTCTTCTTCTTCTTCTTCTTCTTCTTCTTCTTCTTCTTCTTCTTCTTCTTCTTCTTCTTCTTCTTCTTCTTCTTCTTCTTCTTCTTCTTCTTCTTCTTCTTCTTCTTCCTCTCCTCCTCCTCCTCCTCGTCCTCATCCTCCTCCTTCTTCTTCTTCTCTCTGCTGAAGGTGGTTTCTAACTCCTCATTTTGACCTATTGATTTTTGTCTTACATATATATTATAATAATCTTTGTTTGTTTGTTTTGTTTTGGGAGACAGGGTTTTTTTGTGTGTAGCCTTGGCTGTCCTTGAACTTACTTTGTAGACAAGGCTGGAATCAAGCTCACAGAGATCAGTCTGCCTCTGCTTCCCAAGTGCTGTGATTAAAGGTGTTTGCCACAACCATCTTGCTGTAGCATAACAATTTTGATTTACTAGCAATTACTAATTTTAGTATCTGTTTTGTATATTGGACTAGAAACAGTAATTGGAAGTAGATAATAGTACCTTGATATTCTATTTATGTGACAACTCCGGGGAAATAATAGGTTGTTAGTACATGTGTATTGAAAAGGGTGGAGGAACCATAGTTCCTGAATATATAGTTAACTACAAAGACCAAAGTAATATGTCTCTTCTGGTAAGTACGAAGTCCTCAAGGTTCTGAGGTACAGATAGCTTCTTCACTCTGTTTGTTATAGTTTAACAACTCATTTCTTCCTAGACATGCAAAACCATAATAGTTTGTTCAGCAGAAAGTTCCAAATGAATTTCAACATCCACAGTTTTATCATACCACAAAGCATAGATGCTTTTGATTGCAGTAGCTAAAATGTTTGTATTTTAAAGTGGTTCTTGTTAAACTATCCATATTTAAATACATTGTTCAAATCAAGGTCTATCATAATAATTTGCACCATTTTGCACAATAAATATCACTATATATATTAAATTATATTTATAATGTAAATTATTAAAGGCTAGTAGAAAATCCGATAAAGACAACATTTTTAATTCTTAATATTATTGTTGTTATAACTGTTCCTTAAAGCAAACTTTACATTGAACAAACTATGAAGTAAAAGAAATGAGGTAATTTCATCTTGGGTGATAATCTGAATGCTGAGTCAGAACTCTAGCATTTGTGGCATTTGGAAAATATTAAAATTGATTTTTTTTAGTAGCTTGACATTTGTCTTTAAAAACCAAGTTGAAAATAGAGGTAGAAACCAGCTATAAAATATTTGTCTCCACAGTGATATTTCCCAATGAAATGGCATCATACAAATAAAATCTGATGGTAGAGATGCTTCTTATAAATACTTTCTAGATTTTTCTCCTTTCATCTGCACACTCTACCTTTCCTGCCTTCCATCTCTTTCTTCATCCCACACTTGAGCATATTGATACAGCTCCACCATTTCTGAAGCAAGAGTAAATGATAGATTTACTCTGAAGCAAGAGTAAATAATAAATTTACTCTTGCTCCCATTAGCTTAGTGCATTGTCTCAGCAGCAGCAAACCCATAAGGGTCTATTTCATCCTTAGCTTGGTGTACTACTCTCATAGCAAGGGAAAATACATACTTATTTCCACGCTAGAGTACATGCAAATCAAAACAGCAATATATAGCCTGGAAAGATTAGAAACTTTTAGTCACGGAAGTCAGCTTTCAGGAACATGGCAGTGTCTTCCCTTTGCTTTTCGAGAAAGTCAGAGCATCTTCACTGTTCTGGTTTTAGCAACTTAGGATTTCTTGTGTTATTCACACTTCCTCACCTCAGATCCTCAGTACAAAAAGAAGGTTAATCACACTCGCTCAGCATTAGTTTCTTACTGCCTTGTTAACGGATTTCCACAAAATTATGGCTTAATGCACCTCAAGTTCATGGCCTGGCAGCTTTCCCAGTCTGGCTGGAGTGTCACTAGCTTAAAATATCCATGTCTTAGGGCACCGTTCTTTATTGCACGCTCTGGCAGAGAACTCATTGCCTTCTGTTTCTACATTCCGTGTCCCCAGGTCTTGGCTCCTGGAGACCTTCCTTTATCTGAAAGCCTTGTGTCTCTCAGAAAAAATTCTTTCTCACTCTTTTCTCAGTCCAGCCAGAAACATCTCTCACTGCTGTGAACAGGCATGTTTAAGTTGATAACATTATATGAAAAAAATTATTTCAAATTTTAGATAATCACACCTTTCATACCCCTTTGCTCATTAAAAATACCATATCTATAGAACCAGACATTAAAACACAGGCATTGGTGGGACTCATTAGTCTACTTGTCTCCCTGACCATAAGAATTTTTTTATTTGAATTATCGGTAGCTTTATGAGTAGGGCACACACTTGCTGTCCTAGGCACAGTGACTCAGGAATGTTCCTTCTTCTCCTGGATATTTTCCTCAGTGTGTTTTTTTCTAATTCCTCCTCTGTTTAATACATTAATAAATGTTTTTACCCCTTTAAGCAATTCAAAGTAATCATCTTTTCATTAGAGATACTTTCATTTTTAAATTTTAATTTTGTTTAGAATACATGAGCAACTTAAGCTCAGTAATCCCACATTCAACTGAGGCAGTTGACTGCCTCTATGATTGCTGTCAAAAATACTCAGCCTATTAATGAGAGACACTGCTGTAGATATTTCTAATATATAAAGAGTGTATCTAATGCTTAAATGTGCGAACTGAGGTAGGCACCAAAGGATATAATACTGAGATAGTCAAGCCAAACTATCAAAAGGTAAAGTGACATTATGCCAGAAACTATCATTGTCTAGATGCTAACAGCTTTTTCCACACAGATGTAAGTATTATATTAATGATTGTGTTTAAATAAAGTGGTAGTAATAGAATTCCAGGGAAAAAAAGAATTTGATGATTTCTTCACACAGAAGCAAAATCAAAGATGAAATAATTCTACTATACTTATTGTGATTAATACTTTGTTTTTAATATAAAATATATGTCCCTGATATTTAACAAACCAGAAAGCAAAATATTATCTGAAGCTTTCTTAGCATAATCTGACCTTAATTTGCTTATATAATGTACTTTTTTCTCACTTCCTTCATCTCTAATGTTTCTCCCATGACTCACTCCAGGGAAGGCTACAACCACAAATCACTGACACATATTCCCCAGAGTGGAGCTTTCTGAGCTCCATGCTTTTATGTGTCATATTTCCCTGTGTGTATGGATGGATCCTATTTTCTTTTTAACTACAAATTAAGGGTCAGTTACTGCTTATGACTTCTATCGGGGCATCGAAGTCTACTCTAGGTTAGCAGTGTGCAATGGTCCTGTAGTGATATTTCCCATACAAGTGCTTCTGAGTCGGTGCTTGCAAATAATGCTACCTCCCCTTTCATCTTAAGCTTCTTGAAATGTACAATCAATATTAAAATTTAAGCTATTCACACTGAACTACATGCTGTTGAGAGTGTTATTCATTCATGATACAAAGCTGTAAAATCACAATTAAGGTTTCTACATGAAGACCTCATTTTGATAGTCTATTGTCATTAAACCTGTGCTATATCATTGCAGAAGAATTTGTTCTTTGCCTAGTTGAATGAAAAATATAATTAGTTGAGGATGAGACAGTATTCTCTTTTTTGAGATACAATTGTTTATTTGCTACACTTTTTAACTTTTATTGATTATTTATGTATTTCATATCATGCATTTCTTTTTTTTTTTTGGTTTTTACAAGACAGAGTGCCAGTCCAGCCTGGCCTCGAAGTCACAGAGATCTGTCTGCCTCTGCCTCCTGAGTGCTGGGATTAAAGGCGTGCATCACCACCACCCGGCTATATCATGCATTTCAATCGCACTTTTCTCCCTATACTCTTGCATCTGCTCTTGCTATATTTAAAAATATAACCAAAAAATAACCAAACAAAAATGAAAACAACAACAAGAGACACACACAAAGGAGAGGAATCTCATTATGGAAGTTTAGTCACATGGTTTATCCTTTAGTCTACTTTATTTGCAAGTGTTCATTGAATCGTGTCATTAGCCTGGCTCGAGGCCTCTTGCCTCTGCTACACCACTGGTAATGTACTCTCACTAGGGCTACTCTTAGCTATCCCATTTTTTGTGCTGTGTCATGGAGATTCTGTGGTTTAGGATCTGTAGGTTATTTGCTTTTCCTAAGGATTATTTTTGACTGGACTCAGACATAGAAATAAGGACAGTCTATGACTCTTGGCAATTTGTTCCTTGTGTTTTCCTATGGGTTCCTTCATTCTCTTAGCCAAAAGTTTAGCATATTCTGAAGCTTCATTCTTGGTTCTCTTATTACGCTCTTTCTTCAGAGTGATACACTGGTGTTTGCATGCAGGACATGTGGAGTAACAAGATGCTAAATCTTGGGTGTTTGGCCCTGAGATTCTTACCTTCTTTGTTTAAGGACTACAACAACAGGTGCACTCTGGCACGGGTCAAAACACTTTGCTTCATGGGAAACTCCTGTTTGCCATTCCACCACTCATGCACACTACATGGTCCTTCTATTCTACAAGCCAGCGCATCAGCTTCTACTTCCATGGCCATGGGCTTCTGGTACAGTGCATGATGCTTGCAGTCATTGTCCACTTCAGTAAGTTTCTGACATCATGAGGTAGGGAAGGAAATATTCAGCTTCACCTTGGCACAGCTGACCATCCAGGAGGTGCCACAAAAAGAGCAAGATGGTACTCTTATACTGTTCAGAGAGGTTTTCAGCATAGTCAGTGTTCAGTAAAACACAAAACTGGTGATAAAATCAAGACTTCATACTTCCTACTAAAGCTTCCAGAGCTTACTTGTCATTGATTTACATCTTGCACCAGTGTCTAATGAACTTCGTTAGGGTAACTGGGGTAAGACCAAGTGGTGTTTTGAGTATGTATAACCACTCAAGTTTTTCATACATATAATCCCTAATGCACAAATGAATTCGTTTGTTGTTTATGAAGACCGGGCAGGCACATCAACATCTTCTTAATCCTAGTAGATAATATTTTATACAAAAGAGGTTAATCGGCATACTGGGGAAATGTCCTTGCAGATATTATAACTGACATTTTCTTCTCTATAATGCTGATTCATCCTTGTTCATGTGACTTGTTCTGTAGCTGCACATTACACACCAAGATCAGAGCACCACAGCTACTCAATTTAATCAAGGAAATCCTTGTTAAACAGTTGGATTCTCTGAATAACAGATGGGGTCATTTCTATTTACCATTGTCCAGTTTTATACAAAGCATAAAATTCTATATGGAAACATGTTTTAGGAAGATCTGGAATAAGAGGCCCTGTCAGGCATAAACCTGCCTTCTAGTTTCTACTTCCATGATGCCTTGCACAGGTCAGATGCAAGACTTTCGAAGTATGAAGCATAAGAAATGGGGGCTACTGATAGAAGCTAGAAAATGCCACCATCATCTTATGACATCTTTACTTCTCATGCACAAATCATTCCCCTTCTTACATGATATTTTGATCAATAGTGGCACATGTGCACTCTTTTATCTACTAATAGTTTGCCAATGTTCCTGTTACTTTTAACAAATCTATAACTGGATAATGGTCCATTATTTTAACCTCTGAACCATCTTTCAAGTCTTGAGCATCTGAACTTTATTTCTAGCTAACAAAGCATAACAATATGGAAAAAATAGCTGCTTTCTTCATAAGGAATTTGCAGTTACTTTGATCTTTTTGATCCCAAATTATAAGCCAAAAAAGTAAGTAAATTAGTTTGATGGTCATTGTGATTAAACATTTAGAATGTGATTGAACATAGTGATTCACATGCATCTTTAATCCAAGCACTGAGGAGACTTAAATAGGCTTGTACGTTCAAAGCAATCCTGGTCTACAAAACTAGTACTATGTTAGCCAGAGTTATATTGCTACATAATGATACTCCGTCTCATATAAATAAATAAATAAACATCTATTGGGAGAAAACAAAGTAAAAGTAAAGTTACAGTAAAACAAGTAATTACTCAAGATCATTACTTCATAAATATGAAAAGTAGAACAAATTTATGCTATAAGGCAGATTCATTAAAAAAGAATAATTTTTAATTTAAATTAAAAACAAGCTTGCTTCACATGTCAATCCCAGCTCCCTCTGCCTACATTCCTTCCCTACCCACCACTAATACAACCAACAACACACCCAATATCCACTCTGCAGGATCTAAGCCCTCCCCCATGTGTCCAGGCTGAGCGAGCATTTGGAAGGGGCTCCCAAAGTATATTCATATGCTAAGGATAAATACTTGTCTACTACCATGGTCCCATACATTGCCTAGGCCTCCTCACTGACATCCAAATTTAGGCAGTCTAGATCAGTTCCATGCTGGCCTCCATCAGTCTGGGGTCCAAGAGCACCCCCTTGTTCAGGTCAGCTGTTTCTCTGGGTTTCACCAGCCCAGTCTTGACCCCTTTGCTAATTGCTCCACCCTCTTTGTCACTGGGTTCCAGGAGTTGAGTTCAGTGTTTAGCTGTAGGTGTGTGCCTCCGGTTCTCTTTGTCACTGGATGGAGGTTCTAGGATGGTATGTAAGATAGTTGTCAAAATGATTATTAAGGAGGGGCATTTAAATTAGTCTCTCCATTACTGCTTAGTTTGCCAATTAGTGTCATCCGTGTACATCTCTGGAGATCTCACTAGTGTCAGATCTCCCCTCAAAACTGCAATGGCATCCTCTATTATGGAATCTCTCATCCTGGTCTCCTCTATTCTTCCCCAAACTAAACTTTCCTGCTCCCGCATGTCCTCCTCTGCCTCCCTCTTGTCTCCCTCTCTTTTTCCTGGTACCCTTTCCCCTCCCCCACCCTGTGCTCCCAATCTGCTCAGAAGATCTTGCCTCATTCCACCTTCTCTGGGGTACCATGTATATCTCTCTTAGGGGCCTTCCTGTTTCCCTGCCTCTCTGGCAGTGGGATTATAGAAAGGGACTCCCATGATTCATGTATAAAATCCATATATAAGTGAGTACATACCATGTTTGTCTTTTTGTGACTGTGTTACCTCACTCAGGATGATTTCTTCTAGTTCCATCCATTTGCATGCAAATTTCAAGATCCAATTTTTTTTTCTGTTGAATAGTACTCCATTGTGAAAATGTACCACATTTTCTCTATCCACTCTTCAGTTAAGGGGCATCTTTGTTGCTTTCAGGTTCTGTCCATTACAAATAGTGCTGCTATTAATATAGTGGAACAGATGTCCTTGTTGTATGAATGTGCATCATTTGGGTACATGCATAATAGTGGAATTGCTGGGTATTGTGGCAAATTGATTCCCACTTTCCTGAGGAATCTCCATACTGATTATCATAGTGGCTGTACGAGTTGTCACTCCCACCAGCAGTGGAGGAGTGTTCGCTTTTCTTTACATCCTCTCTAGCATAAACTGTCATTGGTGTTTTTGATTTTAGCCATTCTGACAGGAGTAAGATGGTATCTCAGAGTTGTTTTGATTTGCATTTCCCTGATTGCCAGGGATGTTGAGCACTTTCTTAAGTGTCTTTCTTAAGTGTCATTTTAGTCTCTTCTATAGAAAAGCTATATTTAGTTCTGTAGCCCAATTTTTAATTGTATCATTTGGTGCTTTGGAGACATGTTTCTTGAGCTCTTTGTAGATTTTGGAGATCAGCCCTCTGTCATATGTGGGATTACGGAATATCATTTCCTATTTTGTGGGTTGCCTTTTTGTCTTGTTGACTGTGTCCTTTGCCTTGCAGAAGCTTCTCAGCTTCAGCATGTCCCATTTATTAATTGTTGATCTCAGTGTCTGTGCTACTAGTGTTATGCTCAGGAAGCAGTCTCCTGTAACAATTAATTCAAGGGTACGTCCCACTTTCTCTTTTATCATGTTCAGTGTGACTGGATTTATGTTGAGGTCTTTAATCCATTTGGAATTAAGTTTTGTGCATGGCAATAGACATGGATGTATCTGCTGTCTTCTACATGCCAACATCTAGTTATGCCAGCACCATTTGTTGAAGATGCCTTCTTATTTCCATTATGTAATTTTAGCTTTTTTGACAAAAACCAAGTGTACATATGACTGTAGGTTAATATCAGGATTTTGTATTTGATTCTATTTGTCTAACTGTCTATTTATGTGCCAATACCAAGCTGTTTTCAGAATTACAGCTCTATAATAGAGCTGAAAGTCAGGGATGATGATGCCTCCGGAGTTTGCCTTGTTAAACAGGGTGGTTTTCCCTATCCTGGGTCTTTTGTGTCTTCTTTAATTTATTTAAAGATTCAAAATTATTGCTATACAGGTCTTTCACTTGTTTGGTTATTTTATGTTGTTTGTGGCAATTTTAAAGGGTGATGTTTTTCTGATTTCTTTCTCAGACCTTTTATCTTCTGCATATAGCAGGACTACTGATTTTCTTAAGTTGATCTTGTATCCTGACACTTTGCTGAATGTATTTCTCAGCTGTAGGAGTACCCTGGTAGAGTTTTTTTGGATCACTTATGTAAACTATCATATCATCTGCAAATAGTTAAAGTTTGACCTCTTTCTTTGCAATTTGTATTCCCTTGATCTCTTTTGATTGTTTTATTGCTCTGGCTAGAAATTCAAGTACAATATTGAAGAGGTATGGAGAGAGTGGACTGCCTGTTGCTGATGTTAGAAGAATTGCTTTGAGTTTCTCTCTATTTAGTTTGATGTTGGCTGTATATAGCATTTATTATGTTTAGACACCTGTTATTCCTGTTATCCATGATCTCTCCAAAACCTTTATCATGAAGGGGTGTTGGATTTTGTCAAAGGCTTTTTCAACATCAAGTGAGATGATCATGTTTGTTTCTCAACTTCTTTATATGGTAGATTACATTGATGTATTTTCATATGTGGAACCATCCATGCATCCTTGGGAGGGATAAAACCTAGTTGGTCATGGTGGATGAGTTTTCTGATGTGTTCTTGGATCAAATTTGCCAGTATTTTATTGAGTACTTTTGCATCAATGCTCATGAGGGATATTGGTCTGAAGTTCTCTTTCTTAGTTGTGTCTTTGTGTGACTTCATTATCAAGGTTATTGAAGCCTTGTAAAGAGTTTGTCAAAGACCCTTCTTTCTATTGCATGGAATACTTTGAGGAGAATTGGTATAGGCTGATCTTTGAATTTCTGGTGGAATTCTTCACTGGGACCATCTGGTCCTGGGCATTTTTAAGTTGGGAGACTTTTGATGATTGTTTCTATTTCTATAGAGGTGATAAGTCTATTTAAATTGCTTATCTGTACTTGATTTAATTTTGGCAGGTGATATCTATCCAGAATGTGGTCCATTTCCTTTAAATTTTAGAATTTTGTGGAGTACAGGTTTTCAAAATATGACATGATGATTCTACTGATTTCCTTAGTGTGCATTGTTATGTCCTCCTTATCCTTTCTGATTTTGTTAATTAGCATGTTCACATTCAGCCCTTTCATGATATTGGATAAAGGTTTGCCTATCTTGTTGATTTTCTCAAAGATCCAACTCTTCATTACATTGATTCTTTGTATCGTTTTTCTAGTTTCTAATTAATTGAGTTCAGGCCTCAATTTGATTATATCCTGGTGTCTATTCCTCCTGGGTGACTTTGCTTCTATTTCTTCTTGAGCTTTCAGTTTTGCAGTTAATTCTCTAGTGTGACTATTCTCCAGTTTCTTCATGTGGTCACTTAGTGCTATGAACTTTCCTCTTTATCACTACTTTTAAAGTTTCCCATAAATTTGGATATGTTTTGTCTTCATGCTCTTTGAATTCTAGGAAGTCTTTTATTTCTTTTTTATCTCTTCTGTGACCAAGTAGTGGTACATTTTTGCATTACTCAATGTCCAAGAGTTTGTAGGACTTCTGCACTTTGTGTTGCTGTTGAATCCTAACTTTAAAGCATGGTGGTCTGATAAGATACATGGAATTATTCCAATTATTATGTACCTGTTGAAGTTTTATATGTTGCCAGTATTTTATTGAGTATTTTTGCATCAATGTGTATGAGAGATATTGGTCTGAAATTCTCTTTCTTAGTTATTCTCTTGTGTGGCTTGGGTATCAAGGTTTTTGACGCTTCATATAAAGTGTTTGGCAAAGACACTTCTGCTTCTATTACATGGAATATTTTGAGAAGAATTGGTATAAGGTGTAATTTGAATTTCTGGTAGAATTCTTCATTGAGTCCATCTGGTCATAGGCTTTTTTTTTAGTTAGGAGACTTTTGAGGACTGTTTCTATTTAAAGGTCTATTTAAATATTTAAATTGCTTATCTGTACTTGATTTAAGTTTGGCAAGTGATATTTATCCAGAAAATTGTCATTTCCTTTATATTTTCAAATTGTGTGGAGTACAGGTTTACAAAGTATGACCTTATGATACCCTGGATTTCCTCAGTGTCCATTATTACATCCCCCTTTTTTCTGATTTTGTTAATTTGCATGGTCACACTCTGTCGTTTGGTAAGTTTGGATAAAGGTTTGTCCATCTTGTTGATTTTCTCAAAGAACCAACACTTCCTTACATTGATTCTTTGCATCATTTTCCTCATTTCTACTTTATTGAGTTCAGCCCTCAATTTGATTATTTCCTGGCGTCTACTGCTCTGGGGTGAATTTGTTTCTGTGTGTTCTAGAGCTTTCAGTTGTACTGTTAATTCTCTAGTGTAACAATCCTCCAGTTTCTTCATGTTGGCAGTTAATGCTATGAACTTCCCTCGTAGCACTGTTTTCAAAGTGTCCCAGAAGTTTGTGTATGTTATGTTGCCATTATCATTGAATTCTAGGAAGTCTTATATTCCTTTTTGTATTACATCTTTGACCCAGGAATGGTGAAATTGTGCATTATTCCACTTCCATGATTTTGTAGGTTTTCTGCAATTTGTATTGTTGTTGAATTCTAATTTTAATGCATGGTGGTCTGATAAGGTTGATGGCATTTTTCCAATTTTTTTGTACCTGCTGAGATATTTGATATGTTGCCAAGTATTTGATCCATTTTGAGAAGATTCCATGTGGCACTGAGAAGATTATATTCCTTTTTATATGGGTGGAATGTTCTATTGATCCCAATTGGATCATAACTTCTATTAGTTCCTTTGCTTCTTTGTTAAGCTTTTGTCTGGTATTCCTGTCTAGAGGTGAGAGTGGTGTGTTGAAATCTCCCACTATGAGTGTGTGGTGCTAGATATGTGATTTGAGTTTTAGTAATGTTTCTTTTATGAATGTGGGCACCTTTTTGTTTCTGGCATAGATGTTCAAAATTGAAACTTCATCTTGGTGGATTTCTCTTGTGATGAGTATAAAGTGCCCTCCTTCATCTCTTTTTACTGATTTTATTTTAAAATCTACTTTGTTAGGTATTAGGATTGCTATTGCCAGTTGTTTCTTGGGTCCATTTGATTGGAAAATCTTTTCTAAATCCCTTAACTCTGAGGGAATGTCTGTCTTTGAGGCTGAGGTGTGTTTCTTGTATGTAGTAGAAGGATGGTTTCTGTCTTTGTATCCATTCTGTTAGCCTGCAACTCTTTATGGGTGAGTTAAGACCATTAATATTGAGGGATATTAATGACCATTGATTGCTGATTCTTGACTGTTTTGGAATAGTTGATGATGGTGGAATTGTATGTAGATTTCCAATTCTTTTATTTTGGCTGGTGGTAAGGTGGGATTATCTAGTGCCTATTTTTTTCTGGTTGTAGTTAATTCCCTTGGGTTTTCCTTTCATACCTTTCTGAATGGGTGGGTTAGTGTGTAAGTGTTGTTTAAATCTGTTTTTGTCATGGAATATCTTGTTTTCTCCATCTATAGTGATTGAAACCTTTGCTGAGTATAGAAGTCTGGGCTGGCATCCATGGTCTCTTAGTGGTGGTAGAATATCTATCAAGGAACTTCTGGCTTTCAGAGTTTGCATGTAGAATTCAGGTGTGATCCTGATAGGTTTGCCTTTGGATATTACTTGGCCTTTTTCCTTTGCTGATCTTACTATTCTTTCTGTATTCTGTATGTTCAGGGTTTTTACTATTATGTGGTGAGGGGATGTCCTTTTGTGATCCAATCTATTTCGTGTTCTGTAGGCTTCTTGTACTTTCATTGGCATGTCTTTCTTTAAGTTAGGAAAGTTTACTTCAATGACTGTGTTAAATAAGTTTTCTTCCCCCTTTTAAAAATTTTCATTTTTAAATTTAAATGTAAATTAGAAACAAGGTTGCTTCACATGTTAATTCCAGGTCCCATTCCCTTTCCCTCCTTCCTCACATGCCCTCCCACCAACCCCTCCAATACTCCTTCATTTCCTCAGTGTGGAGAGGTCCTCCATGGGAAGTGTCTCTAGTCTGTCATTTCATCCAGAGAATGGTCTAGTCCCTTCCCCAAGAGTCCAGGGTAAGAGTGCATCTCTCATTGCTGAATAGGCATCCAAAGTCCATTTGTATGTCTGGGATAAATACTGATTAACTACCCAAGGCTCAATAGATTGCATAGGCCTTCTCATTGACACCTACATTCAGGGGATCTTGATCAGTCCCATGCTGGATTCCCAGGCATCAGCCTAGGATTCAAGAGCTAACCCTTGTCAGGTCAGCTGTTTCTGGGGTTAAACCATCGCAGTCTTAACCCCTTTGCTCATCAGTCCTCCCTCTCTGTCACTGGATTCCTTGACTTCAGCTCAATGCTTAGCTGTGGAAGTCTGCCTCTGCTTCCATCAGTCATTGAATGAAGGTTCTGTTTCCAAGACTCTCTGGTCATGGGATTGTAGGCTGGCACTCCCCAGATCTATGTCTAAAATCCATATGTGAGAGAGTACACGTCGATGTTTCTCTTTTTGTGACTGGGTTACCCCACTCAGGATGGTTTCTTCTAGTGCCATCCACTTGCCTGAAAATTTCAGGATTCCATTATTTTATTTTCTGCTGAATAGTACTCCATTGTGTAAATGTACCACATTTTCTTTATCCACTCTTTGATTGAGGGGCATCTAGGTTGCATCTAAGTTCTGGCTATTACAAATAATGCTGCTATAAATGTAGTGAAACAGATGTCCTTGTTGTATGAATGTTAATCTTTTGGATATATGCCTAGGAGTGGAGTTCCTGGGTCTTGTGGTAGGTTTAGTCCCATTTTTCTGAGGAATCTCCATACTGATTTCCAAAGTGGCTGTACCAGTTGGCATTCCCACCAGCAGTGGAGGAGTGTTACCTTTCACCACAAGCTCTCCAGCATAAATCGTTGTTGGTATGTTTGATTTTAGCCATTCTGACAGGAGTGAGATGCTGTCTCAGAATTGTTTAGATTTGCATTTCGCAGGTGGCTAAGGATGTTGAGCACTTTCTCAAGTGCCTCTCAGCCATTTTGGACTCCTCTATTGGGAATCCTCTGTTTAGTTCTGTAGTCTGCTTTTTAATTGTATCCTTTGGTGTTTTGGAGAGTTCCTTCTTGAGTTCTTTGTAAATTTTGGAGATCAGCCCTCTGTCACATGTGGGACTAGTGAATATCTTTTCCCATTATGTGGATTGACGTTTTTGTCTTGCTGACTGTGTGCTTTGACTTACAGAAGCTTCTCAGTTTCAGGAGGTGCCATTTATTAATTGTTGACCTCACTGTCTGTGCTACTGGTGTTATGTTCAGGAAGCTGTCTCCTATACAAATTCATTCAAATTTTTCGTCTATGATTAAGTTGAATATGTTTTCTGCCACTTTGAGTTGGATTTCTTTACCTTCTTCTATACCTATTTTTCTTAGTTTTGGTTTTTTCACAGTGTTCCATAATTTCTGGATATTTTGTGTTAGTGATTTGTTGGACTTAAGATTTTCTTTGCTCGAGGAATCTATTTCCCCTAGTGTATATTCAACATCTGAGATTCTCTCTTACGTCCCTTGTACTCTGTTGGTTATGCTTGTATCTGTAGTACCTGACTATTTGCCCAGCTTTTCTATTTCCAGAATTCCTTCAGACTGTGTTTATTTTATTGTCTCTATTTCAGCTTCCAACCCTTGTACTTTTTTAATTGTTTCTTTTAATTTTTGCTTTGTCTTTTCCTCTTTTTCTTGCACTTGTTGAAGTTTTTGTTTTGTCTTTTCTTCCATTACTTGCAGTTTTGTATTGTTTTCTCTCCATTTCTTGCACTGTACTTGTATTTTTGACTTGTTTTTTCTTCTAAGTCTTCAAAGGATTTTCTAATATCTTGTTTGAGGGTCTCTATCATTTTCATGAAGTTGCTTTTAAGGTCTTTCTCATCTGCTTCTTCCACAATAGTCTGCTCAGGTCTTGCAGGTGTATATTCTCTAGTTTCTGGTGGTGTCATATTGGTTTTTCTGTTGGTGGTGTGTTTTTCTATTGTCTCCTTCCCATCTTTTCTTCCTTGTGTGCACAAGGAATCTCTTCTATCCCTAGTGGGTATGTGAGTCCTTTCCAGTGGGTGGGATCACGTCCAATACCCTGGTGGCTTTCCTCTTATCAGGACCTTAGCAAATTCTGGGTAGGCTGGACCCTTGCCTCGCCTGTCCCATGGGTGGAGACTGGGACTTGGAATCTGGCAGTCTCTTGGCAGCAGCCTGAATTATGTTGGTGTGGGATCTGGATCCACTGTGTGCAGTCCTCAGGTCTCAGGTCATAGTTCAAATGTTTTCATGTGTATTTTTATGGTCATCTTTCCTTCATGGAACCTTTTCAGGTTTGCTATACTTATATTTCCATCATGAAGAAAAGTCTTACCAAAATGCATCCACATAAAGTGTACTTTCCCACCACCTTGGGTAGAATGGCATCATGTGTCTCTTCCCATGGTAACTGTGATTAAAGTTAAAGATGTTTTTACTTATCAGTATTAATTCATTTTCAAACAGAGTACGGGAGAACACAAGGAAAAAAACACAGTGTTTAAATAGCCAATAAGGAAGCAAGAGAGCTACAAACATTGCAAGCACCCACCTTCACATTCAGCGATGAAAAATTAGGTATTGTAGAGTTCATTAGTATGTCCACACTACTGGGTACTGATCCACATACTCTGCTGGTAAGATTTTGGCTGTAAGTTCACAGCATCCTGGGCCTGTAGCATTAAAAATAAAGAATCTGAACTAAATGAACTCTAAGTTTAATCTAGCCTATTCTGGGATGTAAGCTTTTAGATGTCCTGTCTAAACTCATTGAAATCAGATCCTTTCTTCTGCCCAGCCAATAGTCTTCCTACTATATTACAAACCATTTCCTTATTCAGAGAACAGATAAACTTCAACATTTTCTGAAGCCTATATCATCACACATTGTTACCATTTTCATGTCAACCATTTTTAAATGATATATCTTCTTTTACCTACTTGACAGTCCTATTGAATGTACAATATTTTCATTGTTGTGTTAAAGTCTCATTAGTGTCTCTAACACAGGGATCTTTTAGTAATCTCCTTAATTTTATTTAAAATACTATAGTTATATTCTAATTTTATTACTTTTTGTGTTGTTTATTTGAAAAATTAGTAATCAATCTTTTCTTTCTGGGATAGAACTTCAGTGAAATTCTGCAGGTTGTTGGTGGCACACACCTTTAATCACAGCACTTGGGAGGTAGATGCAGGTGGATCTCCATGATTTCAATATCAGCCTTGTCTACAAAGCTTCACAGAGAAACCCTGTCTAAAAAAGAACTTCAGTGAAATTCTGAAAATGTTCAGAAGCTAATTGGCATGCTCAGCTCAGTGGGAACATTTGTTTTGTGTCACTGAACGTTAATCTCTAAAAACTGATCTAGTGTTAAAAATAGAAGACTGATTTTTCATTCTGGAACATAGTGCAATCACAGAGGAACATTACTCAGAATGGATGTGATGGTGATGCTGGAGACCAGGCCCAGTAGTGAAAAGATTCCAGAGAGGGTATAAGGATCAGGTGAGGGAAAGGTTGAGGCAGACACCCTGATAGGGAGAATTTGCAAATCTGACTGACCTGCAATCAGAAAATTTTCTTATGTATACAGACTGCAAAGACATGAATGATTTCTCAAGAGACACAGATCACATTATTTAGTCCTGGGAATATTCCTCTATATCCCCAGGGTGACAGGTTAAGTACAGATAGAATAACTTTTTATAATCAACTGCACCCTACAGTTAACCATGATGAGAAAAAAAAGCTCTTTGCTCTCATTCAGTGAAAAATAATGTTTCAAACAAGTTGAATCCTATGGTAGTTGAATCTGAGGATGCCAAACTAGTGGGTATAGACTTCAATTTGCTCCACACAGGAACCTGATACTCTCCCTCAGTCCTTGGCTTATTTCTTCTTTCTTCTTGCTTTGCTTGTGCTTTTTTTCTTTGTTTTTTATGTCTACCACCAAGGGAGTTCTTTTATTAGCTTTTTACCCTCTACACTAATGTTGTTAACCCATCCAATATGGAGGTCCCTGCACAAAGACTCATTTAGACATAGATAAAGCTATTAAGATAAAACACTTGATAGTGAAACAGGTACACATGCTGTTGAGAGTGGGAGAATCAGTTCTCTTCTTGCTAATTTCTCCAGTCCACAGTGGTCTGCTTTAATCTCACATAAATGCCAGGCAGTGGTGGCTCATGCCTGTAATCCCAGCACTTGGGAGGCAGAGGCAGTGGGATCTCTGTGAGTTTGAGGCCAGGATGGTCCGACAGCCTCCAAAACAATACAGAGAAACCCTGTCTCGTAAAATCCAAAAAACAAAAAATAAAAATAAAAATAAACTCATATACATAGGGCACAATACTGAATGAATTCAGTAGAATATATATATATGTATATATATATATATATATATATATATATATCTTATGCATCTGTGAAGGAAAAAGAAAGGACCATGAATTTGGAAGGAAGAGGAAGGAATTTGGAATAAGTGAGGTTAACAATGATTTGAAATTCAATGCTCATAAATGAAGTTCTGAAAGGCAAATACCGTAAAAATAAAAGTATGTATCATAGCCAATTTCTTACCATAAGTTAGCTCACCAGAAACATGAACTGATGAGCTGTAAAATGAAAATTAATGCCAATTCAACACAACATATCAAGAGGTAATATAATATACAAATGAGAACTTTTTAAAAAATGATCATATAAGATGTCAAATTAAGGTGTACTGACATATCCTGGTAATCCTCAGCACTTTCTAGAGGTGGGAGGAACAATAGCTTCAAAGCTGGTTTCAAGCGAAATAATTTTGAAGCCAAACTGTGCTATGCGAGATACTGTTTCAAATAGCAAGTTAAGTAATTTATTGAGTAATTAAACAAAAGCAAAGATCATGAGGTCTTGAAACACATGGTATAAGAAAGCTTCTGAGGAGAGGATTTATGACATAAGATGATTAGGTTTACATCAATAATATTATTGCTTCATAAGTAACAAAGTTTCAGATGTATACACACACCTGACAATAAAACTGTCCTTTATATTTTTTCAGTTCATGTTCATAAGCAGGTTGTATTCAGTGAAATCAGACTTCAAATGTAAGTTTCATAAAATACTTTAAGATGATTTTATAATCAATCTGTATTCAAGTAAGTAGATGCATGATGCTAGTGAGCCAGTGAGATGTACATTCAGAGTCTGGGGTTGGGCCACTGAAGGGTATGTGGATTTGTCGAGGAAGAGCAGTTGTCAACCTGGATTCTGAGTGGATAATGAGGAGCACTCTTGGGTTTGGAGAGGGCAGTGGGGATGACTTCTGGATTCTGGGCAGGACAGTGACCCCAAGCTCTCAGTGTGACAGGTATTCACAGAAACAGTCAGCCTGTATCCCACACTAGAATGTCATCCCAGTGTTTTCTGTATATTCTGCTCTAGACACCAGCATATCCCGAAATTTCACTGTCTGTGTATCCATGAGTTATTTTTCTGTGTTCCATTGGCCCCATTGTTGTATCCTGCAAATTGATCTTAGAAAATATGAGTAAGGTTAGGCTCAACTCTTATACTTGATAGGAAAAGAAAGTAAAAGCATTTTTAATTTTGAGTATATTTTATTTTACCATATGTAATTAGCACATAACTCCACTCTAATTTGAACAGCATCTGTGTAATATAGTCTCATTGTTATATTTATTCTAAAATGACAATTGACTCCCAAGAGAAAAAGAATGATGAAAAGTATAAAACAAAATAATGCAAAAGTAAGAGGCTGCATTCTGATATATCTCATTAGAAGTTTTTCAGACTTGCATAAAGTGAGATAATTATTCCTGATCACATGTTATTGCAAATTGAAAATGTATTTTTAACACCATAGCAAAACCTAAAGCTAAGAATTCATAACAGAATTTTTAAAATATAAGAAGGGTTAAATGAGAATGCTTGGGTAGAGAGAGAACTAGTCAACTTGGAAACATAAACATGCAATACATCATAATTAAAATAAGAAAACAATCCAATTTAGTAACACCACTAAAGTGAATGCTTTGTACACAAACTTAGTATAAGAAATTTCACAGATGGCATAAAAGTGTTGCTAAATTGGATGCTGCAATTTATCAACGCATCAAGTTAATGTATATTAAAGCCACAGTAATATATTTCTACACAATTACTACAATGGATAATACAGAAAATTGTCATTATATCTGACAAATTTGTGGAACTATGACAATTCTATAGTTTCCCAGGATATGTAAAAACCACAGGATGGCTTTGAGAAACAATTAATCACGCACATGAATATCAATGTGCTATCATATGGCAGAGAGACAATGCACTTTGAAGAATGAATAACCAATTGACATATATTGCACATGTCCATGCATGCATACAGTATACTTAATGTCTTTGTTGCAAGAAAATTTAAATGTGAATTGTGTATTATAGAGAAAGTTGATGGACAAATTGTATGAGCATCACACGTTTCAATACTAGTGATTTATTGCAGGGAAAACAGTGATATTGAATATATATGTCAGACCCACATAAAAACACTTATGTGGTATATATTAACAAGGATAAATTAAATTAATTTCCTTTCACAAAAGATGTGTGACTCCCAAGCTCTACATACTGTATAATTTCATTCATGCAAATAATTTCTTATTGAAAATAAGATTCTTTTCACATACAATATATCCTGACCACAGTTTCCCCTCCATCTGCTCCTTGCAGGACCCCTTATTTGCTTCTCCTCTACATCCATGCCCTTTCTAGTTCTCTCCACCCAAAAAAAGCAGGCCACCAAAAGGCAATAACCAAACAGGACAAACAAGACACAGTAAGTCAAGGTAAAAGTGTTTGGTAAAGGTAGAAACTGATGGGGAGCAAACCTAGAGTACTTCTTAATGGCCACTGCTTAGCTTCTGGCCCCAGCTTCATGCTTCAACATCTGCTCTGGCTTCTCTCAGTAATATCAATGAATCATTTCCTCCCAAGTTTGTTATCAGTATTTTGTGACAGAAACATGAAAACAGACTAGGATAATATGTATCAAATTGTCAGGATCTCCTTGGATGACTTTATTTGATGTAATATACCCCTTGCCTTAGCATATGGAAATACATGAACTCATGAAACAGCCCATAACAAGTTCTCAAGCATTTACATCCACTTTATGTGAGTCATGTGGGGTGTCAGTTTCCTCATCCAACAGTGTCAGTGGTAGCATTTCAGGTTTACTCAGCAACTACTCGAGTTGTGATGTAATTCATCACACACCGACTGCCTCTGTAAAGCTTATTTGATAAGAATTCTCTTAGTGCAAGCTGCACCAGACACTGGGTAAAATCTAGGTAGAGTGAATTCCAGACTAACTATTTTTTTC
This sequence comes from Mesocricetus auratus, assembly GCF_017639785.1. Classification (NCBI taxonomy): domain Eukaryota; kingdom Metazoa; phylum Chordata; class Mammalia; order Rodentia; family Cricetidae; genus Mesocricetus; species Mesocricetus auratus. Next base: position 37,214 of record NW_024431993.1, read on the forward strand.
AAGATGTTGAATGAATCTTTCATGATGTCTAGGTGAAATGTCTTTCATGCAAACATTTGTGAAATGGTGGGCAAGAATGGACACCTAAGAACAATCTGTATGTAAAATACAAAGTCAAAATTAGAAGTGCCAGTCAAAGTGTTGAGTGTAAGACTAATTCACATGTTGTTGACCTCACTGTCTGTGCTACTGGTGTTATGTTCAGGAAGCTGTTTCCTGAAACAATTCATTCAAGGGTACCACTCACTTTCTCTTCTAAGAGGTTCAGTGTGGCTGGATTTATGTTGAGGTCTTTGATCCATTTGGACTTAAGGTTTGTGCATGGAGATTGACATGGATCTATCCGCATTCTTCAACATGCCAGCATCCAGCTATACCAGCACCATTTGTTGAAGATGCTTTCTTTTTCCATAGTATATTTTTAGCTTCTTTGTCGAAAATCAGATGTTCATACATGTATGGGTTCATATCAGAGTGTTCTATTCAATTTCAGGACTGCAGCTCTATAATAGAGCTTGTAGGTCAGGGATGGTGATGCTTCCAGATGTTGCTTTGTTGAGTAAGGTCATCTTGGCTATTCTTTTTATTAGTTTTTGAGACAGTTTTTCTCTGTAGCTTTGGAGTCTGTCTTGGAACTCACTTTGTAGACCTGACTGGATGTGAACTCACAGATATATGCCTGTCTCTGTCTCCCAAGTATTGGGACTAAAGGCATGAGCCACTCAATATAAGCATCAGAGTTGGTGTCCCAACACCCACCTCAGGAATGACATAGCAACCTCTAAGTAGAACTCCAGGGGATGCTGCTTTCTCTTCTGACCTGGACATCTGTCTACAAATATGCACACATACACACACCCCTAGATACACACACTATCATACACAAATACCTGCACACACACACACGCATACACATATACACACACACAAACTTGAGTACACCCACACACACACACACTGCAGCTTCTGGCAGATCAGTCCAATATGTAATGTGTCAGACTCATAATCTAGACAAGAAATATTTTCAGCATCTTATCTTCAGACCACCTACATAAGGCTGCTGAGCACTAAGTCAGAACATGTTATTCCCCAGTATTTTCAAGTGATGTAGCACAAGCAGCTTCAAACATGCACAAATAAGAGACCCTCTTGCAATTATTGTATTCCTG
>NW_024431994.1:2500-14222 GCF_017639785.1 Mesocricetus auratus
CCTTCCTTCTTATGCCCTCTGTAGGTACTTTGCATACACACATATAAGAAAAACAGCACATAACTAACTCTGTTTTTTTTTCACAGTGTAACAATCAGGTAACTTTTTTCTTATTTTAATTCTTTTTTATTTAAATTAGAAGCAAGCTTGCTTCACAAGTCAATGGCATCACTCTCCACCCCCTCCCCAGCTATCCAACAATACCCCCCAAACCCTCCCCTCCACCGCTCTCCACCAATGTCCCCCAAACCCTCCCCATCCCCTGCTCTCCACCAATGCCCCCCAAACACTCACCCAATAACTCTTCAGGGATGCTGTAGGCCCTTCATGGGGGATTTCCAATGTCCGTCATTTCATTCAGGGCAGGACCTAGGCTCGCCTCCAAGAGTCCAGGATGAAAGAGTATCCCTCATTGTTGGATGGGTTCCAAATGTCCATTATCGGGGATGAGCATTTAGAGTACTCTTTCCATTATTGCTTAGCTAGCCAGTAGGTGTCATCCTTGTAGATCTCTGGAAATCTCACTAGTGCCAGATCTCTCCTCAAAGCTATACTTTGTATACTAGGTAATACTACTGTATTAACTAGTTCTTGTGAATTCATTTAAAATATTGAATTATTTTAACTCTTATTAAAACCTTATTTTACCAAATACGTACGACCACTGTCTATGACACCTGTACAACCATATGAAATTGTATTGTTGGGAATGTTTTTACTGTTTGTACTTCCACACTGATTACTGATTTCTCTCCAGTATGTGTTCTTCTATGCACTTGAAGATTACTGGGCTGAGCAAAGGCTTTACCACACTGAGAACATTCATAGGGCTTCTTCCCAGTATGTCTTCTTCCATGTGTTTGAAGAGTACTTTGAGATGTGAAGGATTTACCGCACTGAGTACATTCATAGGGCTCTCCCCAGTATGTGTTCTTTTATGCACTTGAAGATAACGGTGCTGAGCAAAGGCTTTACCACACTGATTACATTGATAGGGTTTCTCTACAGTATGTGTTCCTCTATGCAGTTGCAGATGACTTCTCCGAGTAAAGGCTTTACCACACTGAATACATTCATAGGGCTTTTCTCCCATATGTGTTCTTTCATGCTCTTGAAGATCCTTCTGTCAAGCGAAGGCTTTACCACAATGAATACATTCATAGGGCTTCTCTCCAGTATGTGTTCTTCTATGTATTTGAAGAACACTGTGCCAATTAAAGGCTTTACCACATTGATTACATTCATGGAGTTTCTTTCCAGGGTTCTTTCATGACTTGGAAGCTGATTGTCATATACAGAGCATTTATGACATTGAATATGTGTAGAAGATTTCTCTCTGGTAGGAGTTCTTTCATGCCTGCAAGGATAATTGACACATGTAAAAGCTTTACTACATTCATAACACAAGGAGGGATGCTCTCTCAGGCTAGACTCTTAGGGGAGGGCATGGACCCTGCCCTGAATGAAATGACAGACTCTGGAGATCCCCTATGTGGAAGGCAGTGGGGAGAGGGGGAGAGGCTGTGAGGGATGGTGGGGGGGGTATGAGAGGAGGGGAGGGAGAGGGAGTAGGATTGACATGTGAGGCAAGATTTTTTCTAAAAAAAGGTAATAAAAATAATGGAAAAAATACTAAAAAAGAATGATTTGGGAAAAACACAGTATGCAAATGACCTCTACCTAAACTTTAATGGAGTCTATTTCCCACTGAAATCCTGTGACCTCAAGCTTCTCTGTCTGCATTTCTTCCACCACTCCCTTATTCCTAGTCCTACAAGAACAGCTGATTAAGCTCTGTGAGCAGCTTTGTATGACTTTTGCCATCTAAAGTACTAATATCTTCCACATTCCTCCAAAAGACAACATTCTCACATTCTACACAGCAACAAAATTCCTTTTTGGTGTACCACATTTTGGGGAATCTCCTGTTTTTGCTGTGATTAAATTCTCTAATCAAAAGCATCTCAGTTTATTAGGCTGATGTTGCCAGATGACAACCCACAATTGTGGGAGCTTAGGATAGAAACCCAAGCAAGAAACTGAAGACAAAAGGCACAGGGAAACTTTATTTACTGGCTTTCTGTCTTGTGCTCAGATATCTCTCTTTTCCATCTCGAGCCCACATGCTTAGGGTTTTGCAAACACAGTGGAAGAGTCTTCCCACATCAATCACAATCAAGATGATTACTCACAAACAAAGTAACTAGTGATTCTGATCTGGGCAAGCCTCAATTAATGTTTCTCAGATTATTCTGGTCTACATTGTATTGACAACTGAAGCTGACAGAGACAATGATATAGAAGTTTTAAAAACACAAAAAGAATATATTAGCCATATCAATTACTTGTGCAGAAAAAACCCAAATATGAAGTTAGCATGGAAAACACAGATATATCAAGAAATGAGAAGAAGCAAGCCTCTAAAATCAGGAGAAAATTAGAGCTGTGTCTCAACAGACACTTCCCAACCATAATAACTCACAGAACCTATAACATAATATAGTAAATTTTCTGAAAACAAAAAAAGGTCATCAACCATTTTCCAGAGAAACAAAATAAATTTAAATGACCATAAAATGAACAACACAGATGGCACCACTGACCGACCGAACAAGACAAAAAGACATACCATATATATATATTTAAAAAGAATAACAGGCCCAGCACTCGGGAGGCAGAGGCAGGCAGATTCTCTGTGAGTTTGAGGCCAGCCTGGTCTACAAGAGCTAGTTCCAGGACAGCCTCCAAAGCCACAGAGAAACCCTGTCTCGAAAAACAAGAAAACAACAACAACAAAAAAAAAGAATAACAGGATTCTAGTGAAAACCTTAGGACATCACTGGCCAGCACTCATCCTGTGTACTCCAGTTCTGTGCTTTGTCATTAATAGAAAATGGAGTGGGCATGGAGAGCTATTCTGAAAAAACTGGAGAGATTCACTTGAGGGTTTCTGATGTTCCACTTTGTAGAACATAGTTTTGACTACTAAAAAGATCTCATTCTCTTGATAAAGAAAAGGATGTCTGTTAGGATCACTCAGGCACCATTTTGTTTCCTATGACAGATGATTGCCTGCAAGTCTGCATCAGACTGCGGAAATTAAAACTTTTCCAAACCAAATACAAGATAACAGATTTTTAAAGAATCAGCATACACCTAAAGTAACTTGTTTTACTCTAATTGCCTTATAAGTCCTGAGCACTTTTGAAAACAAGCTTATTGCTACTTTTTTTTTTGCATATGTTTGTTCATGAGACAGAATGTTTTCCATTTGTATACAGGTGACATACGAAAAAAGACGCTGCAAGTGCTCGTTTCGGCAGCACATGTACAAAAATTGGAAGGATACAGAGAAGATTAGCATGGCCCCTGTGCAAGGATGACATGCAAATTCATGAAGCGTTCCATATTTTTACTCTGTATTTGTCATACATCTTTCATTTGTATATTGTGTATAGCTTACTATACATATGAAAATGTATGTCAACCAAGTGTTTAGAATGTAATTATCAGTGTTTAAGTCCAAATAAAGTATGTGATATGGGATAATCTAAAAAAAAAAGAAGCTGCAAGATCTCCTAGATCTGGAATAGTAGGTAATTATGAGCCTCCCAACCTGAGTGTAGTTATCTGAACCTAGATCATTCCCCCAAAAGAATACGTGCTGAGCCACATGCCAAGACCCGTAGTATCTTTTATCCAGTCAATGAAGAGCCTTTATCACATTAATAACAAGAACAACAAAGCCTTAATAAATAATTAAATAAAGGATCCTGAGTAACATCAAAATTAAGATGTGTATGGTAAATTTGGACCATAAAGTGACTACATTCCAATGACAATGTCCAACCTTCTACAAAAGGAAAGATGATTGCAAAGTTACATTCACAGTGGAAACACTCAGAATGTACAATGTGATTATGAAAATAGTACACAGATTTGCATAATGACTTCTGTACTTACCACAAAGACACAACACTCAATAATGTATACAATATTTGTGAAAGGATAAAGCAGATATGGGAGAAAAAGTCAAGAACAAAGGCAAAAGAAACTAGACAGAAAAAGTATGATCTTGACCATTGTTACACAGCTACCTATCATTCTATGTGTATAGAAATTAAATAAGCATGGACTTCACAACTTCCACAATATTAACTAAAACTGACCATTATACTGTTGGTTCTGACCCTCCAGATACTAATATTTCTTCCAAAGACAGAAGCCCTAGGATCTAGAGCTCCCTCTGCAAATGGAGTCTGTCTCTTGCTATGACTCTGCAGTGCCTTACACCCACTTATGATTCCAGGTAAATGAAGTCCCACTGATGGCAATCCCAAAACACAGAAGAATAATTTAAAATCTGCTTCCTGCCACATACGATTACAGCACAGATGTGGATCCAGCCCTATGTGCCTGCCCAACACCATGCACACCTGAGAAACCTCTACAGCTCAGAAACTCCTTTTGTCCCCTGGAACTAAACTGCTCTGAATCACACCATTGTGACTGGTTAAAGGCCACAATGAAAGTAAAAAGCATTCTAATCAAGTATTGCTGAAAGAAAATTCACATCAACATCCTTCTGCCAGTTTCTAAACTTTATGTAACTTGGATATGGAAAAACTCGAAAGTGGAATGCAATATTCAGAATTTATAGAAACCAGACTTTCAGTTTACCAATCTGTCTTCTCACTGCACACCAAAAGCAAAGCCTGGGTAAGCACACTGGACATTACAAGCATTGTATCCTCCCATGCCAGGGCTGCAGAGTCTCTCTCTCCCTCCCCAGGTAACCCATACACAGGGAGACTCAGAGAACAAGAGCCATTGCCCAGGTCACCACATGGAGGAAGAGAACCACAGTCTAGCTCAAGGGCCATCCAAATCCCAGCACAAGTGACAGTTCAGCAGACCTGCTCTGAACACCCTACACTTAGCATGGCATGGCTTTTTGTCTTCCTTACAACTACATACAGCTGAAGCAGTGGAGAATCTTGGAAAGAATCCACAAGCTACCTGCTACTAATACTACTGATTGCTAAGCCTCGCCAGACTCCCTCATTGACTTAGCCCACCAAGATGGGCCACAGAATATTAGCAGCTCCCCTCTTGGCCCATCACAGATCAAATGACCCAGAAAACACAGTACAGCTTGTTATAAATAAGGGGTGGTGCTGGGCGTTGGTGGCGCACGCCTTTAATCCCAGCACTTAGGAGGCAGGGGTAGGTGGATCTCTGTGAGTTCGAAGCCAGCCTGGTCTACAAGAGCTAGTTCCAGGACAGCCTCCAAAACCACAGAGAAACCCTGTCTTGAAAAACCAAAATAAATAAATAAATAAGGGGTGGCTCCTTTGTAATGGTCTGGAGTCAAATGTCTGGACAGTCTGGTGAACAAATGTGTGTCCTAGCATCCTAATCTCTACTAGGCCTGGTTAGCATATACATATCTTTGGAATGTTTTAGAGACAGTCCTCCCTCTGCTAAGTTCTACTTTGTGAGACTCACTATCTTCTAAGCATTAGTAAATCCAAGTCTACTCCTCTGCATCAGGGCACAGTAGTAGAGTGATACACATCACACGAGACGCATTTTACAACCTCCACAAAATAGACTACAAATGGAACTTACAGGTTAAATACAAAGTGCTGACCATCTAGAAGATACTGGACACATTAGTCCTCTCTGAGTTTGGAAACCTGCTATCCATGGGTGCACTAAAAGCATGTTGAGGTTGACTACAGAGATATTTGTATGCATCGTTCCCTGCTCCCAATGCTCTAAGCCGATTCAGCCCACAGAGCAAAGTTATTCAGAGGCCTGAACCTGGCTCCAAGGAGTTGAAATGACCACGTGGGACCTCACAGGACAGGAAATCTGGCTGCAGGCTTCCAGTCAGATCTGGGTAGGACACATCACGCTGACGCACGCACCTCCCCAACTGCTCTTCCCCAACCGGGAACAGAATCCCTTTGCTCACCATGTTGTGGATTCCCAGCTCGCCTATGCTCTCCGTTCAGGTGTCTGTAGTAGCTGAGGCAGCACAGCACGCTGAAACACTGGCACCAGCTCCTCTTCAAAGCAGTCTGAAGCCTGGGCCGGAAGGGCCCTGCACCACTTCTGACTGGCAGGTCACCTAGGGGCCTGATTGGCTAGTGAGGCCTGATTGACAAGAGCACCTCCCATAGGGTTCCAGTGTGCTTAAAGACACAGCACAATGATTCCTGGACCTGCCTTCCACCCCAAAGGCATTTTCTAGACGTGCAAAGATATGCATCTCACTAGCACACCCTGGCTCCAATTGCTGACCCTGCTATCCTGCTGTAGTCCATAAGGACATCCCTTCCTTCCTCCTGGACACAATGTGGCTAGCTAGCTTGCACAGCCCTCAACACCATGTGGGGAGGAGTGACTCCCCCTTCCACAGATGGAAGGATGCCCAGAATATTAACAACTAAAGAGAGATTTAAAGTCGCAAAAGGAGATGTTTGCTCTGTGGCTTCACACTCAGGTCAGATGAACTGAAGGTACTATTTCCTGGTTGTTGCAGGGACTTCAGGAAAGTAGGAAAGTAGAAACCAGATCACAAACAAGATAATAGTTTGTTTTCTCCATCTATAGTGATTGAGAGCTTTGCCGGGTATAGTAGTCTGGGCTGGCATCCATGGTCTCTTAGTGTAGGTAGAATATCTATCCAGGACCTTCTGGCTTTCAGGGTTTCCATGGAGAAATCAGGTGTAATTCTGATAGGTCTGCCTTGTATCCCCTTGATCTAGGTTGCTTCCAAGTTCTGGCAATTACAAATAAAGCTGCTATGAACATAGTGGAACAGACATCTTTGTTGTATGAATGGGCATCTTTTGGATATATGCCTAAGAGTGGAGTTGCTGGGTCTTGTGGTAGGTTTATTCCCATTTTTCTGAGGAATCTCCATACTGCTTTCCAAAGTGGCTGAACCAGTTGGCACTCCCACCAGCAATGGAGGAGTGTCCCCCTTTCACCACATCCTCTCCAGCATAAATTGTCATTGGTGTTTTTGATTTTAACCATTCTGACAGGAGTGAGATGGTATCTCAGAGTTGTTTAGATTTGCATTTCCCGGATGGCTAAGGATGTTGAGCACTTTCTCAAGTGCCTCTCAGCCATTTTAGACTCCTCTATTGAAAACTCTCTATTTAGTTCTGCAGCCCACTTTTTAATTGGGTCCTTTGCTGTTTTGGAGACTTGCTTCTTGAGTTCTTTGTAAATTTTGGAGATCAACCCTCTGTCAGATGTGGGATTAGTGAATATTTTTTCCCATTCTGTGGGCTGCCTTTTTGTCTTGCTGACTGTGTCCTTTGCCTTACAGAAGCTTCTCAGTTTCAGTAGGTCCCATTTATTAATTGTTGATCTCACTGTCTGTGCTACTGGTGTTATGTTCAGGAAGCTGTCTCCTGTACCAATTCGTTCAAGAGTACCACCCACTTTCTCTTCTAAGAGGTTCAGTGTGGCTGGATTTATGTTGAGGTCTTTGATCCATTTGGACTTAAGTTTTGTGCATGGCGATAAACATGGATCGATCCGCATTCTTCTACATGCCAGTCTCCAATTATGCCAGCACCATTTGTTGAAGATGCTTTCTTTATTCCATTGTATATTTTTAGCTTCTTTGTCAAAGATCAGATGTTCATACGTATGTGGGTTAATACCCGGATTTTCAATTCGATTCCATTGGTCTACCTGTCTATTTTTGTGCCAATACCAAGCTGTTTTCAGGACTATAGCTCTATAATAGAGCTTGAGGTCAGGGATGGTGATGCCTCCGGACGTTGCCTTGTTGAACAGGGTTGTTTTGGCTATCCTGGGTCTTTTGTTTTTCCATACAAAATTGATTATTGTTCTTTCAAGGTCTGTGAAGAATTGTGCTGGGATTTTAATGGGGATAGCATTGAATCTGTAGATTGCTTTTGGCAGGATTGCCATTTTTACTATATTGATCCTACCTATCCAAGAGCATGGGAGATCTTTCCATTTTCTGAGGGCTTCTTTAATTTCTTTCTTTAAAGATTCAAAGTTCTTACGATACAGGTCTTTCACTTGTTTGGTTAGCGTTACCCCAAGGTATTTTATGTTGTTTGTGGCAATTGTAAAGGGTGATGTTTCTCTGATTTCTCTTTCAGCCCTTTTATCATCTGTATATAGTAGGGCTACTGACTTTCTTGAGTTGATCTTGTAGCCTGCCACTTTGCTGAAGGTGTTAATCAGCTGTAAGAGTTCCCTGGTAGAGTTCTTTGGGTCATTGATGTAAACTATCATATCTTCTGCAAACAGTGAAAGTTTGACCTCTTCCTTCCCAATTTGTATCCCCTTGTTCATAGCAGCTTTATTTGTAATAGCCAGAACTTGGAAGCAACCTAGATGTCCCTCACCCGAAGAGTGGATAGAGAAAATGTGGTACATCTACACAATGGAGTACTATTCAGCAGAAAAAAATAATGGAATCATGAGATTTGCAGGCAAATGGATGACACTAGAAGAAACCATCCTGAGTGAGGTAACCCAGTCACAAAAAGAGAAACATGGCATGTACTCTCTCATATATGGATTTTAGACATAGATCTGGGGAGTGCCAGCCTACAATCCTATGGCCAGAGAGTCTGGGAAAAAGAAACTTTCATTTAGTGGCTGGTTAAGTACTGAGCTGAACTCAAGAAAGCCAGTATCAGAGAGGGAGGACTGATGATCAAAGGGATTAAGACTGGGCTGGTTTAACCCCCAGAAACAGCTGACCAGACAAAGGTTAACTCTTGAATCCCAGGCATCAGCCTGGGAATCCAGCATGGGACTGATCAAGACCCCCTGAATCTGGGTGTCAGTGAGGAGGCCTAGGTAATCTATTGAGCCTTGGGCAGCAGATCAGTACCCATACCAAGTGTACACATGGACTTTGGACTCCCATAGAACAATGTGAGGTGCACTCTCACCCTGAACTCTTGGGGAAGGGTCTAGGCCCTGCCCTATATGAAATGACAGACTATGGACACCCCCAGGGAGGGTGAGGGGATAATGGGGGGGTGATGGGGCGAGGGCATGGGAGGAGGGGAGGGAAAGGGAGAGGGACCTGGAACTGAATTGTGAAGCAACCTTGTTTCTTATCTAAATTTAAAATGGAAAATAAAAAAATATAAAAAAGATAATAGTTTGTTTGCCCATCAGAAGGCTGGATGATGGCTTCATTGCTGTAGGATTTTTTTTCCTGAAATCCAGAGAAACATCATGGCCAATGAACAGTCATAAAGAGTAGTCTGTCGCAGTTCCGCCTATGTAGGTATACGTCTTTACGTCCAGCCGTATATGTCTTTAGTCCTGCCTAAAGTGGGTGTGGTTAGCAGTGTGGTAAACCGCCCTTTTATTACCTCATCTGTATGCGCCTCTAGTAAGTCACATGTTTAATGGTGGCATGCAGACTTCCTCCTACAATTCCCCTTTTAGTCTAAAAAAGGACAACTAACTTGTGTCCATGAACAAAATGTATCAAATATCTATTCTATCTAAACCTAAACTTATCTGAAAGAAACACCCAAATATGAACACCTCCTTCCAATCCCAACTCTAAAAATAATTGAAAACTAACACTAACAGGTGTAAACTATCTTATAATATCAATAGTAGGGAGAGGGGGCATGGAATTCTCAAAACTACTTCCTGCTGAGATGGGACGATGATAATCTCATGGGGACCTGTGAGAAGAAAAATGTTAGTATAACAAAATGTCCGTATATCAGACAGTCTCTGTATGGCAGGAGATGCTTGATTGAAGTTCCTGACTGGGGTTCTAGTGTTGATTGAAGCTCTCATCTGAAGCTCCTGCCAGATTGTAGAAGATGTGCTATTTCAGTTTCTTGGTCCGGAGTTGTGTAGAGTGATGTAGTTTCAAGCCAGTTTCAGGATAGTGCTTGTCAGGTGGAGGGCAGTTCAGATGCCTCCAGTCGAATCAGGTGAAGTCAAGGAAGTGGATCCTCATTCTCTTTCTGAAGCAGTTGAAGATTGCTGTCAGGAAATCCCTTGTTCTCTGGAAAACTCAAACATTAATGTTAACAAAGAAATATTTTAACTTTCATATGTATGCATACCGGAAGAGGTGACAATAGGGAAGATGGTAAACCTGAAGGAAATTAGACTTTACAGAAAAAGAAATCCACAGATAACAGTCCCTCATTTTATTTCTTCTGTCTTATATCAATGGCTCTTTGATATAATACAGATATTCTGAATCGTATTTAAATAATATGCTTGAGTTTAGAGTAGGAGAGCCAATCCAACTCCAAAGCCAGCTTCAGTTAAATGAATGGGGACTGAGGTATGTGAAGAAATAAAGATAAAAGGGTATGAAAAAACAATATAGAGAGATTTAGACTTTGATACCACACAGTGAGTTACCGTTTGTTTGATGGTCCCCAGGGTAGCTATTCATTCTTCCACAGGAATCCATATGTCCAGTATTCTTTGCTGAGTTTACCTGTGAATACAAAAAAAACAAAACACTTCTCTTTCCTTTTAGGAGGTCACTTTACCCATGGTGGACTATGAATTTGTAGATGGGCTGTTATCTTCCTCCTCCTGAGATGTTTTCTGTTCTGATCAAATTTTAATTAATTTTGATGGAACCCAAACCTTTTCTTCTCCTGTGGAAACAAAAGCATAACCCCTTCCCCAACATAACACATATCCTGGTTTCCAGACTGAGGTCATAACATCCTTAAAATACACCGGTTGGTTCAGTTCAGAAGTCTTCTCTGTAGTCCAGTGTCTTTCTGCTGCAGTTTGTCCTTTTTCATCAGCATTAAGAAAATTCAACGTTAGTAAAGCATTGTGTAACCTGTGTTTAGGTGTCTTTGTTTTCCCTGGCTGTTTATGAAGCATCTCTTTTAAGGTTCGGTTAGATCTTTCAATTATTGCTTGTCCTGTGGGATTGTAAGGTATACCAGTTACATGTTTTATATTATAATATTTGAAGAATTGTTCCAATTTACTGGAGACATATGCTGGAGCATTATCAGTTTTTATTGTTTTAGGTATGCACATAACAGCCATCACCTCTAAGAGGTGTGTAATAACAGAGTCAGCTTTTTCAGAGCTGAGGGCAGTAGCCCATTGGAAGCCTGAGAATGTGTCTATAGTATGGTGTACATATTTCAAACTGCCAAATTCTGGGAAGTGAAATACATCCATTTGCAAAAGTTCATTTCTGTGAACACCTTTAGGATTACAACCTGCTGGTAATGGAGTTTGATTGTACAATGAGCAACTGGGACAATTTCTTACTATTTCTTTGGCTTGTTGCCAGGTGATAGAAAAATCCTTCTTTAAACCTCATTCTGTTAAGGGAAACTTTTTCTTTGCTAGCCGCTTTGGTTTATCCCCCGATAGGCGCCTGGGCTCTGCCGCATTGTAGTCCCCAAATAAACACACAGGAGGCTATATTAATTATGAAGCTGTTGGCCTTTGCTTGTTTCTTACTGGCTTGTCTGACTTAAGGAATTACCCCATGATTGTTAATCTAAGTATTTCTCTTATGGTAGAATAGTTCCAGGCTTCCTACCCCATGGCGTTACATGTCGAACTCTCTTGTGATTCTCCTTCCCAGAGTCCTCCTGGACTCCTAGCCCAACCTATCTAGATTCCTATTGGCCAGCAGTAATTTATTGACATATACACAGGACTTCCCCAACAACCCAGAATA
>NW_024431995.1:0-1925 GCF_017639785.1 Mesocricetus auratus
TGTCCCGCGCTACCGTCTCGCCAGCAAGAACGACGCGGCACACTTAGGATCCTTCTGCAGAACAGCTTTAATGCATCTTGAGAGGGAGAGCATAAGCTTACAGAGCGGAGACCCGGGGAGCGAAAAGCCCAACCCTTATATAGCTCAGCAGTCCCCGCCTCAGACGTGTCATCTCCTGACTGGCTCCTGCTCATCAGCCCATATGACGCCATGGGAGAGGCAGAGAGTAAGGGATAGAAAAGTAGCAGGCACGTGCGCACCAAGGTTGTTTACTCCAACTGACAACGGATGTCAGCGCCATCTTGTAACGGAGAATGTGGGGGCGGCTCCCCACATCTCCCCCTTTTTGTTTTATAAGCAAACAGGCTCTCCCAGGACATTAGAGGGTAGAGACAGTGGTTGAACTTCCCAAAGAACAAAATTAGTGAGACGTGTACGAAACCTATCCCTAGATTCATCAAAATCCGGGATGCTTCCGACCTGCCCTCTGCCTTTTTCTGGGAAAAGGGAAAAAAATACAGCAGGTAAGCCTTATGCAGGACAACATGTCTCTCAGAGGAAAATATCTCTCTGTGCGATGCCTTTGCTCAACACCCCTCTTGGGAGGCCGGATTAAACACTCTACCCTGTGCAATGAACCTAAGTTCCAGGTGTGCAGGAGCTGTTCAGTCGGCAGCCTATTGCTTAAGCATAGTCAAGCAGATATCGGTTGACGCCCCTTGCTCGAGCGCAGTCAGTGCTTGTGCTATGACCACCTTATCTCTTTTGTTTTGGGTTCTGAGCTTGCAGACCAGCCGGAGAATAAACAATATTCTGCAGCATAGGACTGCTCCAAACAATCCCACCCCCACCCATTCTTTGAAATATTAAACAGCTGAAGAAATCCCTCCATGAAGGACAGGTCAAGGCGGGTAGAATTAATCTGAACAATGGTGACCCTCAATTATAGGTCCAATTCATTGCAATTAGTGCCATCAATGTCAAGTTGTTCCTCTTTGTCACGGGAATATGTCTCGCCATCCTTTTGCTCCATAACGGTTCTGGTGAGTCGTTCTGGGACCCAAAAGGGATTTTCTTCATTCTGTGGAAAAACACAAACAGCTCCCCTGGATCTTATTAGAATAGGATCCGGGCCTTTCCATTCATTAGTTAGCACATCTTTCCATTTTACAAATTCTTTGGGTCTTTGCGGATCCGAGCAATGCCTTGTTGCTGCATTTTGACCCTTATCATCCAGATTTTAAAAATTCATAGTAAACAATGCCATGGCAATAGCCACTCTTGGTGTTGGGGGCAACTCCTTCATAATTCCCCCTTTTTGTTTTATTAGGTAAGACTTAAGTGTGCGATGTGCTCGCTCCACGATGCCTTGTCCCTGAGGATTGTAGGGCAGGCCTGTAGTATGTGTGACTTGCATTTGTGCAAGCTTCCAGTTCCTGAAAAGGGTATAAGCCTTCTCCCCTTTTTTGTTTATCTTCTAATATCCCTCTTGGGGACTGTAAGGGCTCCTCCTTATCCTTAGATTTACCGGGGGGGTTATCTTTCTTAGTTACAACCGGTTTCTTTTTACATGCACCTACCCTCTCACTACGCTTGGTTTCTGATATGCTAGACGGATTGAGAGGAGCCATGATAAAAATAAACACCTGCGGCTCAAATGAAACAAAAGTAACGACCGTGCGCAGCTCTTTAATCTACAAGAGACTAAAGCACACAGTCAGGCACTGCCGCTTATCCTAACAATTGTAACGATGTAACAATTGTAACACAGGCTCCAATCCAAAGTCCCAGAATAGTATACCTCTCTGAGCGTAGTTACCTGCAGTTCTGAATCCTCCTTGAGTCCAAGGGGTCTCCGATGGTGCTGACGATGATGAGGTCTGAGTTCCCGGGTGTTGGCACCAGATGTCCCGCACAACCGTCTC
>NW_024431996.1:0-43630 GCF_017639785.1 Mesocricetus auratus
AAACTAAGGTTGGAGAAACAATCCATTATGTTGAAAAGTCAACATAATACCAGATGTTTTAATTGTGGTAGGATAGGACATCTGATTAGGAAGTATAGACAAAACATTCCTAGAAATAATTCTCCTCCTAGGAATGATTCAAACAGCAAGCCTCAATATTCTAGATTATGAAGGGATGTGGCAAAGGACTACTTTCCACCAATGAAAATATGCCAATCACAGACAAACAAGGTAACCCATTACAATCTGGAAACACCTCGATGGGCCTCTTGAAGCTCACATGTCAAAAGTGGTCTGGTCATACCCAGTCACTGGGAAAACAGTTTCTCCCAAGACAATTAGAAGACCCATAGCCTATTGTAAAGAATAATAATGCTCTGGATGATAGGAGAGGTACTGAGGAAGAATCAACTGTAAATGGATGAAACAAAAACCCTGTAAAATTCTATACAGGATCACAAACCAAAATTACTGATTAAAATGAACAATAAGATATTTATCTGAATTTTAGACACTGATGCTCACACCATTATAACTCAAAACTTTTCGCCCTGCAGATGGCCACTACAAGAAGTAATGTTCAATTCTTAGGAACTGGAAACCTATGTCAAGTAAAACAAAGAACAAGATGGGGTGAGTGTATAGAGTCCAAGGGAAAAAGAATACGAATGAGGCCATATGTCACAGATATTGCTATGAATCTCTGGGGACGTGAATTATTCCAACAATGGATTTCCCAGCTTATCTGTGTCAGATATGAATCAAAAACAAGGTCTTAGTGGCAGAAAAAATATTGTAAGGCACTACAATAAGCAGACAGTAAACAGACAGGCTGTACATAAATAGGATGCTAGTGCCATACCTACAGAAGAACCAAAAGCACTATTCTTAAAATGGCAAACAGATGAAACTGACAGGGTAGGACAATGGCCTACAACCTCTGAGAAGCCAGAGGCCTTACAAAAGCTAGTTTAGGAACAGCTTAATGCTGGACATTTTTAAGAATCCGGCAGTACTTGGAATTTTCCTGTTGATGTTAACAAAATATTTCTGGTAAATGGAGAATTCTTAATAATTTGAGAGCTACGAATAAAGTCATCAGCCTGTGGGCTCTCTACATCCTGGGATGCCATTACCTTCTCTGATACCCAAAGCATGTCCAGTTATAGTAAGTAATCTAAAAGACTACTACTTCATTACACCTTTACAAGAAAAACATAGAGAAAAATTTGCCTTCACATTGCCTACATATATCAAATCTAAACCCGTTAAGAGATTTCAACAAAAGTATTTGCCACAGAGAATGTTAAGAACACTTACTTTATACCAATATTTTCTGAAAAAAGTTTGGAAATAATTCACAAAAATTTGCACACTCCATAAGTTACCATTATATGAGTGATATACTGCTTGCTGACTCTAAAAAAAGGAACGTTTGAAAGGATTTTTGAGGCAGTAGAGGAACATTTACCTAGCTGGGGATACAAATTGCCCCAGAAAAAAATACAAAGAGGAGATCCTATTAATTACTTTGGCTTTAAAATAGATCTAAAGAAAATTAGAGGGCAGAAGACACAGATAAGGATAGATCATTATCAGACTCTTAATGATATTAAAAAACTACTAGGAGAAATTTCTCAACTACAGACAATTATTGGAATAGCAGGGCATGGATGCAACAACCTAAGAGGAGACAAAGAATTAAATAGTCCACAAATATTATTTTCTGAGCCTGAAAACATTAGAATGGCTAGGAAAAATACTAGGAACCCATGGGACCTGTGTGGATCCCAAACTAGACTGCATTCTTATTATTTTACCATCTGGAGAATATCCCTCAGGAATTTTAATGCAGAGGGGAGACATCATACTAGAATGAGTATTTCTACCACATAAACAAAACATAAACAAAATAAAAAACTGAAGACATATATAGAAAAGGCCTCTATTTTGATACTGAAAGGTATGTTAAGACTTCCTCAACTAACTTGAAGGGACCCAGCAGAGATTATTGTACCTTTAACAAATGAGGAAATTTCCTCCTTATGGAAGGATAATTAATATTAGCAAAGGTCTTGCAGTAACTATTTAGGAATGATTAGCAACAGTTATCTCAAATCAGAGAGAAATAAGTTCATAAAGAATACAATTTGGAAGAAAAATGCCTGTCGCTGGATTTCTTACATTTTCTGCTGATGGAAACAAGTCAGGTAAGGCAGGTTATAAATCAGAAAATATAAGTAAAATAGTTCAAAGTCCTTACAACCATGTAAAAAATACAGAGTTGTACACCATTCTCATGGTACATAAAGACTTTACAGACCCTCTCAATATAGGTACAGATTCTCAGTATGAAGAGAGAGTCGTTTTACACATTGAGACAGCAGAATTTGTTCCTGATGATACAGAATTAACCTCCTTGTTTCTGCAATTACAGGAAACCAACAGAAATGGAATTGATCCTATAAATATAACACATATCAGATCCCATACGCGTCTACCAGGTCCTCTACAACAAGGCAATGATGAGATTGACTGTTTATTAATAGAACATGTGTTGCAAGTTTCAGAACTTCATAAGAAAAACCACTTTAATAGCAAAGGCTTAAAGAAGGATTTTTCTATCACTTGGCAAAAATCCGAGGAAATCAGGAAATCTTAAGAAACTGCCCCCACCTCTTCAGGCTATAATCAAACTACATTACCAGCAGGCAGTAATCCCCAGATTATTTGCAAAAATGAAGTTTGGCAAATGGATCTATTTCACTCTCCAGAATTTGGAATTTTAAAATATGTGCACCATACCATAGACACATTTTCAATCTTCCAATGTACTACCACCTCAGCTCTGAAAAGTCTGATTCTGTTATCACACACCTCTTAGAAGTGATGGATGTTATGGTTATACATGAACAAATAAAAACTGACAATGCTCCAGCACATGTTTCCCGCAAATTGCAACAGTTTTTCAAATATGATAACATAAAACACATAACTGCTATAACTTACAATACTACAGTACAAGCAGTGGTTGAAAATCTACCTAAACTTTAAAAGAAATGTTTCATAAACAGTAAGGAGGAACAAAGACCAGCAAACAGAGATTATATAATTTTTTACTAACACTGAACTTTCTTTATTCTTATGAGAAAGGACATATACCTGCAGAAAGCCACTGGACCACAGAATAAAACTTCTGAACTAAACTAGCCAGTGTGTTTCAAGGATGTTATGACCTCAGTTTGCATATCAGGATATGTATTATATTGGAGAAGGGGTTTTGCCTCTGATTCTGCAGAAGTAATCCTTTGGGTTACATCAGAATTGATCAAGATTCAATCCCAACAGGAAATACTTCGTGAGGTGCAAATATGACAGCTCATCCACAAAGTCATATTCTACGATGTGTAAGAAGTACTCACGTAAGGAAAGGGGAGTGTTTTGTTTTCTTATGAAAACCCATTTCCAAACAGCAATAAGATATGGAATGTGTGGATAACTAAAGAAGAGGTGATGGCTACCTAAAGAACCATCAAACAAAGGAGATTCTAATGTTTGGTATCAATGTCAAATATTCTTAACTTACGTCCTTATAGTATCTATGGCTGCTTACTTCCTAATGTTCTTTGGGCTCCAATTAACATACACTGAACCTGGCTTTAGGGTTGGTTTTGGATAATTTCCTCTAAATCCCAGTATGTTTTTAAAATAAAATTCACAATTTCTGTTTTATATCAAGAAACCATTGATGTAAGTCAGGAGAAACAAAATCTAGGGACTATCATCTATTTATACACAGTTTGTGCACTGAAAGTCTAATTTGCCACAAAGCTTCCAATTTCTCTTGTACCAGCTGATGAGCAGTCTCCAATGTTATTTTAGAAAGAGGCCATTTGTCTACCCACAAGGGTTGTTCTGACTTCTTTGGGATTATCATAGTTTGAGTGGGTGGAGGTTTAGTAAAAATGGCCCCAGCTAAAAATGACACAGTCCTGTCCAATCTTCTGAATTACAAGTAACAGAATTTCTTAAAGCAACTGGTTGAGTGGTAGTAACAGCGTGAGTGATAAAAATTTATATGTGCTCCTCATCATCTCTCTATTTGTGAAGTTCTGAGCTACACTCTGGATCTAGCAGCATACCCACTCCTTGTAGTGTGGAACAGCACAATGGTAGCCAATCTATTTGAGTACAGTAATTTACTATCTGTTCCTCCTTGACATTTTAAAAAGTTTTTTAAAGATGACCCATTTGTTCCTTCATCTTAGCATTATCACTCTATAGGGCATCTTTCACTAATCTCCAAAGTTGGAAGGGATAATAGGAAAACATTCCAGTCCTTCTCTCTGAAGAGCCATTTGTAGGTCCTTTTTAACTTGTTCTCAATCATGAATATTAAACCCCTGATTTAAAAACCATTGTCTTGTCTATTCCAGAGTTAAAGTAAATTTTATCTCTCTTCACTTAATGCTGGTACCTTGTTTCTTTAACATTACTCCTAACACTTCTATCAGTACAGCCTTATAAGCTGAGGTACCCATTTTCCAATTATACCTTGATGAATCCTTACCTGCTGACCAGCATCTGAGTGTAATATATCAGGGTCCCGTTCTTTTTCCTGATGGTGGTGTCTGGGGAAAACCTGGATATTTAAGCATTCCAATATACTATCTTAGAAGTTGAACTACCCGATTTAAATTCCTTTCTTTTCCAATCACTTTTATTTCCCTATCTATCCTAGATTTTCCAAGACACTCCAAGACTCAGTGGGACCTCCAGTTGTGTCAACTTCATGAGGAGCAAGTCTAATTTATCAAGCCAAAGCCTAGATATGGAAATGAATAAGAAGACGTCTGGCTGTTCATGCTAAGAAGTCTCTTCTTCATTGTGGAGAGGGAGCAGAATTATATTCAGGTTTACAGCACAGTGGAAAAGCCCCAGGTAGAAGAGATCATGTGTCTTTCAGTGATAGATGATGATGTCAGTAGGGCAATGGTGGGGCAGTATGCCAGAACTACAAACAGGATGCCCTTGGACTGGCAAACAGGATGCACCTCTTGGCGATTTGCAGAGACCCTTTTGGGGCTGGGACCCAACAATGTTCTCCTTCTGGGAAGCATTTAGATATACAGTGATGTGCAATGGGAAACTATAAATGTTTAGAAATACAGAAGCTAAGAATTAGATGAAATGAACTAAGTATGAAATTATAGAGCCAAGAAGGTAACCATGACAATAGAAAAAAATAACACTTGTTTTCAGGGGATTCTTCAGTGAAGGAGAAGTGTCAATCTCACTGCTCCTTTGCTTCTCTGGTCACTTGCTCTAGCTGGTTTTTCAGACTCTCCATCTTCTGTTTCACCTCCTTTCTGGTGAGGAGGCCTGGGGTTGGTGATAGCTCTTCAGCAGCCACTGTGCGGTGATGACCACAAGTAAACTTGCATTGTGACAAACCATAGAAGATATACAGAGTACTCTGTGTCCTAAAAATGTTTCTGAAAGCTTGTTGACTGTGACTTATTGACATATCAGTGTATTTGAACACATGCTTGAGATCCCCTGCAGGAATACCAGCTCTCACTTCACTGTAGGTAGTTGCATTTCTCAGCCATATGCTTTTACCTAACCCCTCAGCACTTATTTCAGATAAAGAAAGAAAGGACCTCCTCTGGCTTATTCCCAGCTACTGACTCTCCATTCAGCTTACCAGAAGAATTCACAAAATTAACTTAGTCCACAGGCACGCAGGGCCTTTTTGAGAATCCAAAACATCCTGACATTTCACTTCAAGAAAGTATATAGGTGGGCAGAGAACATATACAGATGCATAACATGATCACCAGACACAAAGTCACATCACTGACAACTCAGGCCACACAGAGAAGGTGCACAACACTTAAAGTAATACACTGGTATTAAAATGCAGTGATGACATGCTTAGAGCTGGCACACTCCTCTCGTGCCTCCTTCCGGTTTGTCTCATTTTGATTCTGGTCCTCAATTAACCAACTCTTTACTGTAAGATTTAAAACCAAGATCTCCTAGACTGTAAAGTCCAATTTCTTCCAGGCCCGTAATCCCCACTTCCTGAGATCCATTACCCAAAGCCCAAGCTAAACACAACTTTCTCCAGGTAGCTCCCCATCTTCAACCCAGGACTTGCTGAACTTCCTTTTGAACCTTTTCTTCTGTGACATTTTAACTGAGGCTTACGATCAGACTTCTTCTGTCTCTCTCTGGTCTTTCTCCCCTCCAAATGAAGTTGGCTACACACATGTGACCTCACAGGTTTCCATGGTCACCAGGACACAATGGAATTTCAAGGATGGGCCTGCTGATGCCATGTGGAATGAACATGAACTCCCTGCTAACTAGCTTTCCTCATAAATCAGCAGAAGTCACATTTCCCTATCCAGCAATCTCTGCTGAGACACGAAGCAAAACCTGCAGCACTTCTTTCTGCCAACTAATTGTTGTAAATCCTTTAGAATCTTCCACATGTGGTATTACATCTGCAGATTACAGGTTCTCTAAAGTGTGCAATTGCTTCCTGTGAAAACACTTTTCTGGTTATAAGAGGAATTTGGGGTTGAAGAGTCGATCCCAGGCAGGTTTGTGTCCTGTAGGAATAATATGAGCCCAAAATAAAGTGTTGTGTAGGCTCCCATAGTGGCTCTACTTTCAGTTTTCCTGGTTTCTCACATCCACAGGGTATATAATCCATGCCATCCACATCTGACCTGAGCTGAAGCCTTGCTACACTGTTACTTTTTATCCAAACTTATATGTCTAGAAAAATGTAGAAATCTTGCCACCACAGTGTACTTCTCAGTCAAACTTTAAGTGGATTTTAAATGATTCAGGAAAAACAAGAAAGGTGCATATGCATTCTACACTACTCCTTTAGGGATTATAGGGAATGATCTCAGGGGTTTAGGCTTGTTTCTTAAAGATCCAGTGAAGCAGTTTTGGGAGGAGGCTTCAGACAAGCCAGCTTGGTAGGAGCATGCACAAGAGTGAATTGCCTGTGAAGGAAAGTGTGAGGAGCCGCCCTCGCTATCGCTATTGCCGTTAGAAGATGGCGCTGACATCTGCTGTCAGTTGGAGTTAACCGTTAGAAGATGGCGCTGACATCTGCTGTCAGTTGGAGTTAACCGTTTAAGCTGTGCCTCTCCCGTGGCGTCATCTGGGGTGATGTGCAAACCACCAATCCCGGCTCTACACGTCTCACTCGGAGCTCCTAGGCTTATATAAGGGGCTGGGTTTCTTAGCTTGGGGTCTCCCTCTAAGAAGCTGATCATCTATCTCTCAAGATGCATTAAAACTTTACTGCAGAAGGATCCGAGTGTTCTGCGTCGTTCTTGCTGGCGAGACGGTAGCGCGGGACATTTGGTGCCGAAACCCGGGAACTCTTCAACATCGCCGGCGCCGCGGGAGACCCCTCGGAAGACGGGGCGGATTCAGAACTGCAGGGACGTAAGTTCAGAGAGGTATGCTTTATCCTGAATACCCCCTTTCTCGACTTTGGCCTTAGTTTGTCATCACCGTGGGACGGGTCAGTGGAGGCTTTGGTGCTAGTCCTGTTTGTCCTTCTCCTTCATCGTGGCTGGTGCTGACAGAACGGTGCTGTCAGTCTGGTGCTGTCAGTCTGGTGCTGTCAGTCTGGTGCTGTCAGTCTGGTGCTGTCAGTCTGGTAACGGAGTTGAGCGCCGCTTTTTAGATAAGCCGCTAGCGCGATGGGGTTGTCACAGTCAGTGGTTACTGCCCTACAGACTGTGCTAAAACAAAGAGATCTTAAAATTGCACCACGAACACTTCAAAATTTTGTGAAGGAGGTAGATAGAGTGGCACCATGGTATGCTTGTTCCGGGTCCCTCACTGTGGCCTCATGGAACAAGCTAGGTAAAGAACTAGACAGGAAGCATGCAGAAGGAGATCTCCACTTAGGTACCAAAGCCATTTGGAAGCTAGTTAAAAACTGCTTGGAGGATGAGGCCTGTCACCCTGCTATAATAGAAAGTCAGGGAACCTTAGAGGAAGTTCAGGATAGCATGTCAGAAACTGAACGGAGTGAGAGAATGGGAGCTCGCAAAAGGAAAGACATGTCTAAGAAAAAAGGCCCTCCCCAAGAAGTTAAGAAAGGGGGAGAGAAAGAAGGGAGTGATCATTCACCCCTAACAAATCTAAGAAAAAGAAAAAGCCAGAATCTAGTCTATACCCTACAGTAGAGCTAGAAGCCTTGGAGCTAGATAATTCTGATTCTGACACTCTGTATTCTAGCGAAGAAGGTGGTCTAGAGGAGGAGGTGGCACGGTATGAGGAAGAAAGATATCACCCTGATAGACACCGGCCACTGAAAACAAAAATGAATGTGAGGCCACCACCTATAAATCCGGCGGGCTCACGCCCTCAGCGCCTCCGCAGTATGAGCTTCGGCTGAATACTGGTACTGACTCCTTTTTACCTTTAGAGGAACGGAGAAAAATACAAGTAGCTTTTCCAGTATTCGAGAATGCGGAAGGCGGAAGAGTACATACCCCTGTAGATTACAATCAAATCAAAGAATTGGCCGAATCCGTTCGTAATTATGGGGTCAATGCTAACTTTACCACATTACAGGTGGAAAGGCTTGCTAATTTTGCCATGACTCCCACTGACTGGCAGACGACAGTGAAAGCAGTGCTTCCCAACATGGGACAATACATGGAATGGAAGGCTCTCTGGTATGATGCAGCCCAGGCACAAGCTAGAGTTAATGCCACGGCTGAAGATGAGAATCAGAGGCAGTGGACATTTGAAATGCTGACAGGTCAGGGTCAACATGCCCTTAATCAAACCAACTACATCTGGGGTGTCTATGGTCAGGTGTCGGCCGCCGCTATTAAAGCATGGAAGGCCCTCACAAAAAGGGGAGAGTCCAGTGGACACCTTACAAAGATTGTCCAAGGACCCCAAGAGCCATTTTCAGACTTTGTGGCCAGAATGACAGAGGCCGCCAGTCGCATCTTTGGTGATTCAGAACAAGCTATGCCCCTGATTGAGCAACTTGTCTATGAACAAGCAACCCAGGAATGTCGAGCGGCTATCGCCCTCGCAAAAGCAAAGGTTTACAAGATTGGCTCAGAGTGTGCAGGGAGCTGGGGGACCCCTAACCAATGCAGGACTAGCTGCCGCCATTTTACAAACGCACAGGTATAGAGATTTATCTAGTCGAAAAGCTTGTTTTAATTGTGGGAGAATGGGGCACCTTAAGAAAGATTGTCAAGCCCCTGAAAGAACAAGAGAATCGAAGCTTTGCCATCGTTGTGGTAAAGGTTATCATAGGGCTAGCGAATGCAGGTCAGTCCGGGATGTAAAAGGGAGGCTTCTGCCCCC
The DNA here is from genome assembly GCF_017639785.1 of Mesocricetus auratus. Lineage (NCBI taxonomy): Eukaryota > Metazoa > Chordata > Mammalia > Rodentia > Cricetidae > Mesocricetus > Mesocricetus auratus. Next base: position 9,376 of record NW_024431996.1, read on the forward strand.
TATTGAAGAACCCAAGGTACCCCAATCAAAAAACGGGTCACGGGGCCCATGGTCCCAGGGCCCTCAGAAATATGGGAACCAATTTCAGAAAAGCAATCAAGAGGAAGTAGAGGCTTCCGAGGAACCCCCGGAATGGACTTGCGTGCCGCCTCCGACTTCTTACTCATGCCCCAAATGAATGTTCAACCGGTCCCAGTCCATTCCCCTGGACCTTTGCCCCCTGCCACCATTGGGCTTATTCTGGGCCGTGGCTCCTTAACTTTACAGGGACTCATTATATATCCTGGAATTGTTGACCCGTATCATAAAGAGGAGATTCAAGTTCTCTGTTCTAGCCCTCGGGGTGTATTTTCTATAAAGCAGGGAGATAGAATTGCACAACTGGTGTTGCTGCCCTCCCTCGGGGATGGAGAAACCTACACTTTACAAAAAAGGGCTATGGGATCTTCTGGAAGTGATTCAGCCTATCTGGCTATACCCCTAAATGAGAGACCTACAATAAAATTGTTAATTAATGGAAAAGAATTTGAAGGGATAATGGATACGGGAGCAGACAAAAGCATTATTTCACTCCATTGGTGGCCGAAGTCTTGGCCCACTGTTGTTTCATCTCATTCTCTACAAGGTCTTGGATACCAGTCCTCTCCTGCCATCAGTGCCTCAGCCTTAACCTGGCGGAATGCTGAGGGCAAACAGGGATGTTTTACCCCCTATGTGTTGCCACTCCCTGTAAATTTATGGGGACGGGATGTGTTACAAGCCATGGGCATGACCCTAACTAATGAATACTCCCCCCAGGCATCAGCCATTATGGCAAAGATGGGGTATACAAAGGGTAGAGGCTTGGGTAGGCAAGAACAAGGCAGAATAAAACCCATTACGCAACACGGAAATCGGGGTAGAAAAGGACTGGGTTTTATTTAGGGGCCGTTGAGGCTTCACGACCCATACCATGGAAAACAGAGGAGCCGTTATGGGTCTCTCAATGGCCTCTATCCTCTGAAAAATTAGAGGCTGTCACAAGATTAGTGCAAGAACAGGAACGGCTGGGGCATCTAGAGCCTTCTACCTCCCCATGGAATACACCAATTTTTGTTATTAAGAAGAAATCTGGGAAGTGGAGATTACTCCATGACCTGCGGGCCATTAACAATCAGATGCATCTTTTTGGCCCTGTTCAAAGAGGCCTTCCTTTGCTTTCTGCACTTCCTCAAGATTGGAAGCTTATTATTATAGATATTAAGGATTGTTTCTTCTCTATTCCACTTTACCCACGGGATAGACCAAGGTTTGCCTTCACTATCCCTTCTCTTAATCATATGGAACCAGACAAGAGATTTCAGTGGAAGGTACTGCCGCAAGGCATGGCCAATAGCCCAACAATATGTCAGCTGTATGTGCAGGAGGCTTTGGAGCCAATTAGGAAGCAATTTACATCTTTAATCGTTATCCATTATATGGACGATATTCTTATTTGTCACAAAGAGTTAGATGTTTTACAAAAGGCTTTCCCCATGCTGGTGGCTGAATTAAAACAGTGGGGATTAGAGATTGCCTCAGAAAAGGTTCAAATTGCAGATACAGGCCTCTTTTTGGGCTCAATGATTACTCCCAAAAATATAGTTCCTCAGAAAATAGAAATTCGCAAAGACCACTTACAAACATTAAATGATTTTCAGAAACTTCTGGGAGATATAAATTGGTTGAGGCCCTTTTTAAAAATTCCATCTGCTGATCTAAAACCCCTCTTCGATCTCCTGGAGGGTGAGCCTCATATCTCCTCACCCAGAAAATTTACCCCTGCCGCCCACCGAGCCTTACAGATGGTGGAAGAGGCCTTACAGGAAGCACAATTACAACGTATTGAGGAGTCACTACCTTTTAATCTGTGTGTTTTTAAGACAGCTCAATTGCCAACTGCAGTCCTGTGGCAACATGGACCATTACTTTGGATTCATCCAAATGCTTCCCCTGCTAAGATTATTGACTGGTACCCTGATGCTGTTGCACAGCTCGCGCTTCGCGGAATAAAAGCAGCTGTTACACATTTTGGCAGGGATCCTGATTCCTTGATTGTGCCTTATACTGCTGCACAAGTTCAGACCTTGGCAGCCACATCTAGTGATTGGGCAGTTTTAGTTACTTCCTTTTCAGGACAAATTGATAATCATTTTCCAAAGCATCCAATTTTACAGTTTGCCCTAAACCAGGCTATAGTGTTTCCACAAGTGACAGCTAAAGACCCACTCCCAGATGGGACTGTGGTGTACACTGATGGATCAAAAACTGGTATGGGAGCTTATGTGGTCAAGGATAGGGTTATATCTAAACAATATAATGAAACTTCACCTCAAGTTGTAGAATGTCTGATAGTACTGGAGGTTCTTGAGGCTTTTCCAGGACCCCTCAATATTGTATCAGATTCCTCTTATGTGGTTAATGCAGTTAATCTCCTTGAGATAGCTGGAATAATAAGATCCTCCAGCAGAGTTGCTAACATCTTTCAAAAGATACAAGCTGCCTTGTTAAATAGGAGATTTCCTGTTTTCATTACCCATGTCCGAGCACATTCTGGACTCCCAGGTCCCATGTCCTTAGGGAATGACTTAGCGGACAAGGCTACAAAGCTGGTGGCCGCTGCCTTGTCTACCCATGCACAAGCAGCAAAAGAATTCCATAAGCGCTTTCATGTGACGGCTGAGACCTTGCGCCGTCGTTTTGCTCTATCCAGGAAAGAGGCTAGGGAAATTGTTACTCAATGCCAGAATTGCTGCGAATTCTTACCTACTCCCCACATGGGAATAAACCCACGTGGCATTAGACCATTGCAGATGTGGCAGATGGATGTTACTCATATTCCCTCTTTTGGAAGGCTTCAATATGTTCATGTTTCTGTTGACACCTGTTCTGGCGTAATGTTCGCCACACCCCTAACAGGGGAAAAGGCCTCATATGTGATTCAACATTGCCTTGAGGCCTGGAGTGCTTGGGGAAAACCCAGAATTTTAAAAACAGACAATGGACCAGCATATACCTCTCAAAAATTCCGACAGTTTTGTCGGCAAATGGATGTTACCCATCTAACTGGCCTACCTTATAACCCTCAAGGACAGGGCATTGTGGAACGTGCCCATCGTACACTCAAATCATATCTGATTAAACAAAAGGGGAGTATTGAGGATGTTCTACCCTCGGTACCAAGAGTTGCTGTATCCATGGCACTTTTTACCCTTAATTTCTTGAACTCTGATGCCCAAGGCCACACTGCGGCCGATCGCCACAGTTTAGAGCCTGATAGGCCAAAAGAAATGGTAAAATGGAAAGATGTCTTGACTGATCTCTGGAAAGGCCCGGATCCTATTCTTATAAGATCCAGGGGAGCTGTGTGTGTTTTTCCACAGGAGGAAGAAAACCCCCTGTGGATCCCTGAAAGACTCACTCGAAGAGCTCCTTCACAACTCCAGAATAAGAAGGATGGAGGCCAAGTGGGTGATGAAGACTCTCCTACTCGGGATGATGGTTCCTAGTATGCCAGTGATGCAGAATGCCCAGGTGTTCCCTAGATTTTTCACAACTAATAGAGAGTTGGGGCTTGCCCTTTTGCCTTTAGATCCTCAGATACAGAGTTTTCAGGATGAGAGAACCTTGTCATTGGTAGGAAGCTTGTGCTTTACTGTGATTTCTTCATTAAAGGATAATTTTATTCATATGGATCCAGAAAGATCTAATGCTAATCCTTTTGAATTAATGGAAGCTGTACTGATCTTTCTCCTATGATAGTGAGAAGGGACAGATTACTTTTGATTGGAAAGGGGCATTAGGCAACAGTCTGAGTGAGGGACAGAGCTATGGATCATCTGATTGGTCCTCCTCCAATGTTAAGTATACCCCTTTTAAGAGAACTAATTATTCAGCTGCCCTTTATTTGGGTTGTGAGTAATGATACCTTAGGTAAGAATCAGAAAGAAATAAATTGCTCTGCTTAGAATTGTTTTTATGCATTATGCTGGGATGCTATTAAGCACCCTTTTGCTTTGGTAATGCGCATGCCTCGATTTGTTCCAGTTCCTGTTGAGACGCCAAGTAATTTGAGTTTGTTTAGGGAAAAGCGAGATTTTTGGGATCTCTGCTATTATTGTGGGCCTGATAGCCACCGCCGCGGTTACTGCTTCGGTTACCGCCTCGGCCCTTGCACTTTCTGCCACTGTGCAGACAACTCAAACCATTAATGAACTATAGGCCACTGTGACCATGGTCCTAGATAAACAGGCCACTGCCAATTCTCAGATACAAGGAGGCCTGATGTTGGTAAACCAACAGATTAATTTGGTTCAGGAACAATTGGATATATTGTGGCAGATGGCCCAATTGGGATGTGAACAAAAGTTGCCTGGCCTTTGTGTCACTTCAGTACAATATGAGAATTTTACAAGAGCAGCTAACCTGTCACAAGCTCTGTCTCAACATTTATTACAGAATTGGACTTTTGAGTTTGAGCAGACACTCCGTGAGTTGAGAATGGCGATCCTGCAAGTGAATTCGACGCATCTGGATCTTTCTCTGATGGAAGGCCTCTCCTCCTGGATTTCATCTGCATTTTCTTATTTTAAGGAATGGGTGGGGGTAGGATCATTTAGCCTAGTTCTCTGCTGTGGAATAGTGTTGATGCTTTGGATGGTGTGTAAGCTCAGAGCCCAAACAAAAGAGACAAAGTGGTGGTGGCACAAGCACTTGCTGCCTTAGAACACGGAGCCTCCCTGACATTTGGTTAACCATGTTAAAGCAATAGGTCGCTGGCCTCCCAGCTCTTGCACCCCACGAGGCTAGTCTCATTGCACGGGATAGAGTGGGTAGGCTTCAGCAGCCCAAGGAGTTGCAAGGCTAAGCACTGCACAGGAGAGGTCTGCGGTATAACGACTTTCTCCTGGGAGATAAGTCATCTTGCATGAAGGTTCTATGTCATGATCTCCTTCCCCCAGAAAAACGACATCGGACTGGTCAGGGCTCTCTCTGGGGATAAGACCCTGGAGAGGAGCTTTGTACATGTTCCGAATTTGCACATGGGGATTTGACCTCTATCTCCACTCCAAAGTTGTGGGTGTCCTATTGCTTCAAAAATAAATGAATAGGGGGAGATGTGAGGAGCCGCCCTCGCTATCGCTATTGCCGTTAGAAGATGGCGCTGACATCTGCTGTCAGTTGGAGTTAACCGTTAGAAGATGGCGCTGACATCTGCTGTCAGTTGGAGTTAACCGTTTAAGCTGTGCCTCTCCCGTGGCGTCATCTGGGGTGATGTGCAAACCACCAATCCCGGCTCTACACGTCTCACTCGGAGCTCCTAGGCTTATATAAGGGGCTGGGTTTCTTAGCTTGGGGTCTCCCTCTAAGAAGCTGATCATCTATCTCTCAAGATGCATTAAAGCTTTACTGCAGAAGGATCCGAGTGTTCTGCGTCGTTCTTGCTGGCGAGACGGTAGCGCGGGACAGGAAAGCATGTTTTTGCAATGCCAAGAAGTGAAACCAATGTTTGACGCTGCTCTTTCACCACAGCAGGTCTCAGAATGTATTGAGAATTGGTTTCTTCCAGATGACTACTTAATTCATATCAAGTTCTACTGGAGTGACATTATCACAAATATGCCATAATATTATGAAGTTTGGGAACCAATACCCTTCAAGGTCACTTTGACACACAAATTTCTATGCTAGGACTAAACTCACTTGGTAGGCCCACAAATAGAATAAGCCTGTTTATGCACACTATTGAAATGATCACTAAGTCTCCAGTGAGTGTAGACCCCATTAAGTCCCTCAAGGAAGAATTCAAAATATTTATAACTGATTGTATTCAAGATAGAAGAGCATGCTTGACTTTCACCTAAGGATTTCATGTTCTGATGCCCAATAATTGTCTCCAATTGCGAGGCAGTAAGAGAGCGTTCTGACTTCTGTATAAAATCCAGGTTTGTCTCTTAAACAGAGGAGCCTTTCAGGTCTCCAACTAACACCTATTCGAGAACAGATTTGAGAGCACACAGGCCCAAGTAATCCACTATTTCCACAGATTGCTCTGTCAACCATCCCACTTTTTCATTTCTGTTTCTATTGTTTTAGATAGGGTCTTATGTAGCAAAGATGTCCTTAAGCCTCCTGATTATTTTGCCCCTAATTCCCTGTTACTGGAATCAGAGATATTTCACCAAGTCCATGTATGGAATCTCAACATTATTGCTTGCTTCATTTAGTGATGTCCATTTCCTATTCAATAAGGTGACTAATAGATGAAAAAAACCCTCTGGTCTGTGTGTTTGTCTATATTGCCACTACCTGCTTAGTCTTCTTCCCAGTCCATCACTACAACCACCCAATTAACTGTTATATATTTACAAACAGAGTCTCTATGTATACCTGCCTCTCATTTCATATTTTCATCCCCCAAATAATTGACTATCATACTCCATTAAGGCCATGAATTCAAGATTGGAAATTTTTAGTAGCATCTATGAAAACTGCAGTTTTCTGTATGCCTCTCCTAAGGATTGTACATGGTTCACTTTCCATTCTTTCCTACCCCAATACTAAGATTGAACTTAGGACACGGTGCATGCTTAGCAAGTACCCTACCTCTCAGTTACATCCCTAGAGTGCAACTCCATTCCATTTATCTGCTACAACTACTATGATACAAGTGGCAACAATAGATTGAACTGTCAATTTGAACATCATAATACTGGTCCTTGAGAACAGGTGACAGAATGCTTTCATGACTAGGAATTTTTATCAGAAAGGGAAGAAGAAGTTTCTGGGTCCACTTTGCATACTTTAGACAGTTTAGTCGGATAAATGTTCATATTCAATGAATACTTGGTTGACATTTGACATTCCTAGAGCTTCTTGCTGCCAACATAGTAAATACACATAATCTAATACTATATTTTGAAGTGTGATCTCATATATAATCCAGAATGGACTCAATATCTTCTCCTCAGTCCCTCTTTCTTTCTAAATTTCAAAGAAGAGGGATTGCAATCCACAGTGTACATAGTGCTCAACATGCTGCCATTAGATATTTGCATTCTCTTCCTCCTGCTCTTGCTCCTCCTCCTTCTCCTTCTTCTTCTTGCTCTTCGACTTATGCTACTATCATTATTAATACTATTTTGGTATACTGAAAACAAGGTTTTCAAAGTAGCCATGTTATTCCTAAAACTCATTTTATAAACAAGATAGGCCACAATCATTTAAATATGCCTGCCTCATCCTCCAAAATAGTGAGACTAATGATGTCTGTCAACATGCACACATATATTTTACTTATTTTTACTAATTTTCAGTGTATGTGTTTTGCCAGAATGTACATAGGTGTAGCAAATGAGTTGGTTAGGATCCAGAAATATAGAAGAGATAATCATATAGCCTAAAATGGAGCTATAGACAAGTTTTAACCATATGGATGTTGAGAAAAAACTTGGGTTGCCTAGCAAGAGCAGCCTGTTCTTAAAACCACTGAGCAGTCCAGGATACTAGAGAAGGCTGGGAGCACAGGGAAGTAGCTGTCCCTCTGGCATCATCAGGTAAACAGGCCAGCTTCCCGGCCTGTGTTCCAGAGCCTGCAGATCACCTGGGAACTGCACAGAGCTCCCAAACCCGGCGGGAGCCAAGCACCCCAGACTCCAGATCTTCTCTCCCACCAACGAGTCCAGGAAACTAGAGAAGGCTGGGAGCACAGGGAAGTAGCTGTCCCTCTGGCATCATCAGATAAACAGGCCGGCTTCCCGGCCTGTGTTCCAGAGCCTGCAGATCGCCTGGGAACTGCACAGAGCTCCCAATCCCGGCGGGAGCCAAGCACCCCAGACTCCAGATCTTCTCTCCCACCAAAGAGACCAGGAAACTACAGGAGCCAGGGAGACCAGGGGAGTAGCTGTTCCGGATCAGGTTCAACAGGTCACAGCATAGGGTCCAGGGGACCAGGTAGGAGGCTAAGCGCCCCAGATTCCTGTTCTTCTTCTCTACCCACGGACCAGCATTTGGACAAGGTATAGAAGAACCACCAGATTACTGGACTTACTAGCACCCACCAAAGGGAACTCTGGTCCCCAGACCAGGAAGGGGCTCTTTCTGCACCCACTAGAAGAAGAGATGGGAAAGAGACAATACAAAAACACAGTCAGCAACAGAAAAACAAATATGACACCGCCAGATTCTAGAGACTCCACACCAGCAAGACCCCAATATTCCAACGCGAAGGAAGCAGAAGAGAACGACCTTAAAAGCACTTTCATGAAAATGATAGAGGCCCTAAAAGAGGATATTGGAAAATCCCTCAAAGAAATGGAAGAAAAAACAAACCAAAAAATGCAAGAAATGGAAGAAAAAACAAACCAAAAAATGCAAGAATTGGAAGAAAAAACAAACCAAAAAAGGCACGAAATGGAAGAAGAAATGAAGCAAAAAATGCAAGAAATGGAAGAAAAAGCAAAGCAAAAAATGCAAGAATTAGAAGAAGAAACATACCAAATAAGGCAGGAAATGGAAGAAGAAACAAAGCAAAAAATGCAAGAAATGGTAGAAAAAACAAAGCAAAAAATGAAAAAAATGGAGGAAGAAACAAACCAAAAAAGGCAGGAAATGGAAGAAGAAACAAAGCACAAAATCCAAGAAATGGAACAAAAAGCAAACCAAAAAATGCAAGAAATGGAAGAAAGAACAAACCAAAAAATTCATAAAAGGCAACAAACGGACGAACAGATAAACAGAAAATTGCAAGAAGCAATGCAAACGCTGCAAGGGTTGAAAACTGAAATAGAGACACTAAAAAAACACAATCTGAAGAAAGGCAGAAAATAGAAAAGCTGGACAAACAGTCAGGCACTACCAATACAAGCATTACCAACAGAATAGAAGAGATGGAAGAGAGAATCTCAAGTGTTGAAGATACATTAGGAGAAATGGATTTATCAACCAAAGAAAACCTTAAATCCAACAAATCCTTAACACAAAACATCCAGGAATTATGGGACACCATGAAAAGACCAAACCTAAGAATAATAGGTATAGAAGAAGGAGAAGAAATCCACCTCAAAGGGGCAGAAGGCATATTCAACAAAATCATAGAAGAAAACTTTCCCAACCTTAAGAAAGACATGCCAATGAAGGTACAAGAAGCCTACAGAACACCAAATAGAGTGGACCACAAAAAAAATCCCCTCGCCACATAATAATCAAGACCCCAAACATACAGAATAAAGAAAGAATATTAAGAGCAGCTAAGGAAAAAGGTCAAGTAACATATAAAGGCAGACCTATCAGAATTACACCTGATTTCTCCATGGAAACTCTGAAAGCCAGAAGGTCCTGGATAGATATTCTACCTACACTAAGAGACCATGGATGCCAGCCCAGACTACTATACCCGGCAAAGCTCTCAATCACTATAGACGGAGAAAACAAGATATTCCATGACAAAACTAGATTCAACCAATATGTGTCCACTAACCCAGCCCTACAGAAAATTTTGGAAGGAAAACTCCAACCCAAGGAAGCTAACTACAACCAGAAAAACATAAGCATTAGAGAATCCCTCTCTACCAACAGCCAAAAGAACAAAGGGGTGAAATTCCACCCATAATTCCACCAACAACAACCATCGCAAATCGAAGAAGGATGAGCAATCAATGGTCATTAATATCCCTCAATATTAACGGCCTTAACTCACCCATAAAAAGACACAGACTAGCAGAATGGATTCGAAGACAGAACCCTTCCTTCTGCTGCATACAAGAAACACACCTCACCCTCAAAGACAGACATTACTTGAGAGTTAAAGGTTGGGAAAAATTTTTCAATCAAATGGACCCAAGAAACAAGCAGGGGTAGCAATCCTAATATCTAACAAACTAGACTTTAAAATAAAATCAATCAAAAGAGATGAAGGAGGTCATTACATACTCATCACAGGTGAAACCCACCAAGATGAAGTGTCTATCCTGAACATCTATGCCCCCAATACAAAGGCATCCACATTCGTTAAAGAAACATTATTAGAACTTAAATCTCATCTAAAGCCCCACACAGTTATAGTGGGAGATTTCAACACACCACTCTCACCACTAGACAAGAATACCAGACAGAAACTCAACAAAGAAGCAAAGGGTCTAATAGAAGTAATGACCCAACTGGGATTAACAGATATCTATAGAACATTTCATCCACATAAAAAAGAATATACCTTCTTCTCACCACCACATGGAACCTTCTCAAAAATCGACCACATACTTGGCAACATATCAAACCTCAGCAGCTACAAAAAATTGGAATAACTCCATGCATCTTATCAGACCACCATGCCTTAAAATTAGAATTCAACAACAACACAAATTGCAGAAAACCTACAAACTCATGGAAATTGAATAATGCTCAACTGCACCATCCCTGGGTCAAAGAGGAAATAAAAAAGAAATTAAAGACTTCCTCGAATTCAATGAGAATGAAGACACAACATACCCAAACCTATGGGACACTTTGAAAGCAGTGCTACAGGGGAAGTTCATAGCACTAAGTGCTCACATGAAGAAACAGGAAAACAGTTATACCAGAGAATTAACATCACAGCTAAAAGCTCTAGAACACAAAGAAGCAAACTCCCCCAGGAGGAGTAGACGCCAGGAAATAATCAAATTGAGGGCTGAAATCAACAAAGTAGAAACCAGGAAAACAATACAAAGAATCAATGCAACGAAGAGTTGGTTCTTTGAGAAAATCAACAAGATAGACAAACCTTTGTCCAAACTTACCAAACAGCAGAGAGTGAACACGCAAATTAACAAAATCAGAAATGAAAAGGGGGACATAACAACAGACTCTGAGGAAATCCAGAGAATCATTAGGTCATACTTTGAAAACCTGTACTCCACAAAATTCGAAAATTTAAAGGAAATGGATGACTTCCTGGACAGCTATCATTTGCCAAAACTAAATCAAGAACAGATAAGCAATTTAAATAGACCTATAACCCCTATGGAAATAGAAGCTGTCATCAAAAGTCTCCCAACCAAAAAAAGTCCAGGTCCAGATGGCCTCAGTGCAGAATTCTACCACAAATTCAAAGAACAGCTTATACCAATTCTTCTCAAAGTGTTCCACACAATAGAAGCAGAAGGGTCTTTGCCAAACTCTTTCTATGAGGCTTCAATAACCTTGATCCCCAAGCCACACAAAGATACAACCAAGAAAGAGAACTTCAGACCAATATCCCTCATGAACATTGATGCAAAAATACTCAATAAAATACTGGCAAATCGGATCCAAGAACACATCAAAACAATCATTCACCACGATCAAGTAGGTTTCATCCCAGGGATGCAGGGATGGTTCAACATACGAAAATCCATCAACGTAATCCACCATATAAACAAGCTGAAAAACAAAAATCACATGATCATCTCACTAGATGCTGAAAAAGCCTTTGACAAAATCCAACACCCCTTCATGATAAAGGTCTTGGAGAGATCTGGGATAACAGGGACATACTTAAACATAATAAAAGCCATATACAGTAAACCAACAGCCAACATCAAACTAAATGGACAGAAACTCAACGCAATTCCTCTAAAATCAGGAACAAAACAAGGCTGTCCACTCTCTCCATACCTTTTCAACATGGTACTTGAAGTTCTAGCTATTGCCATATGACAACAAAGGGGGATCAAGGGGATACAAATTGGGAAGGAAGAAGTCAAACTTTCACTGTTTGCAGACGATATGATAGTTTACATCAATGACCCAAAGAACTCTACCAGGGAACTCTTACAGCTGATTAACACCTTCAGCAAAGTGGCAGGTTACAAGATCAACTCAAGAAAGTCAGTAGCCCTACTATATACAGATGATAAAAGGGCTGAAAGAGAAATCAGAGAAACATCACCCTTTACAATTGCCACAAACAACATAAAATACCTTGGGGTAACGCTAACCAAACAAGTGAAAGACCTGTATCGTAAGAACTTTGAATCTTTAAAGAAAGAAATTAAAGAAGCCCTCAGAAAATGGAAAGATCTCCCATGCTCTTGGATAGGTAGGATCAATGTAGTAAAAATGGCAATCCTGCCAAAAGCAATCTACAGATTCAATGCTATCCCCATTAAAATCCCAGCACAATTCTTCACAGACCTTGAAAGAACAATAATCAATTTTGTATGGAAAAACAAAAGACCCAGGATAGCCAAAACAACCCTGTTCAACAAGGCAACGTCCGGAGGCATCACTATCCCTGACCTCAAGCTCTATTATAGAGCTATAGTCCTGAAAACAGCTTGGTATTGGCACAAAAATAGACAGGCAGACCAATGGAATCGAATTGAAAATCCGGGTATTAACCCACACACGTACGAACATCTGATCTTTGACAAAGAAGCTAAAAATATACAATGGAATAAAGAAAGCATCTTCAACAAATGGTGCTGGCATAATTGGAGACTGGCATGTAGAAGAATGCGGATCGATCCATGTTTATCGCCATGCACAAAACTTAAGTCCAAATGGATCAAAGACCTCAACATAAATCCAGCCACACTGAACCTCTTAGAAGAGAAAGTGGGTGGTACCCTTGAACGAATTGGTACAGGAGACAGCTTCCTGAACATAACACCAGTAGCACAGACAGTGAGATCAACAATTAATAAATGGGACCTACTGAAACTGAGAAGCTTCTGTAAGGCAAAGGACACAGTCAGCAAGACAAAAAGGCAGCCCACAGAATGGGAAAAATATTCACTAATCCCACATCTGACAGAGGGTTGATCTCCAAAATTTACAAAGAACTCAAGAAGCAAGTCTCCAAAACAGCAAAGGACCCAATTAAGAAGTGGGCTGCAGAACTAAATAGAGAGTTTTCAATAGAGGAGTCTAAAATGGCTGAGAGGCACTTGAGAAAGTGCTCAACATCCTTAGCCATCCGGGAAATGCAAATCAAAGCAACTCTGAGATACCATCTCACTCCTGTCAGAATGGCTAAAATCAAAAACACCAATGACAATTTATGCTGGAGAGGATGTGGTGAAAGGGGACACTCCTCCATTGCTGGTGGGAGTGCCAACTGGTTCAGCCACTTTGGAAAGCAGTATGGAGATTCCTCAGAAAAATGGGAATAAACCTACCACAAGACCCAGCAACTGCACTCTTAGGCATATATCCAAAAGATGCCCATTCATATAACAAAGATGTCTGTTCCACTATGTTCATAGCAGCTTTATTTGTAATAGCCAGAACTTGGAAGCAACCTAGATGTCCCTCACCCGAAGAGTGGATAGAGAAAATGTGGTACATCTACACAATGGAGTACTATTCAGCAGAAAAAATAATGGAATCATGAGATTCGCAGGCAAATGGATGACACTAGAAGAAACCATCCTGAGTGAGGTAACCCAGTCACAAAAAGAGAAACATGGCATGTACTCTCTCATATATGGATTTTAGTCATAGATCTGGGGAGTGCCAGCCTACAATCCTATGGCCAGAGAGTCTGGGAAACAGTAACTTCATTTACTGGCTGGTTAAGTACTGAGCTGAACTCAAGAAAGCCAGTATCAGAGAGGGAGGACTGATGATCAAAGGGATTAAGACTGGGCTGGTTGAACCCCCAGAAACAGCTGACCAGACAAAGGTTAACTCTTGAATCCCAGGCATCAGCCTGGGAATCCAGCATGGGACTGATCAAGACCCCCTGAATCTGGGTGTCAGTGAGGAGGCCTAGGTAATCTATTGAGCCTTGGACAGCAGATCAGTACCCATCCCAAGTATACACACGGTCTCTGGACTCCCATAGAACAATGTGAGGTGCACTCTCACCCTGAACTCTTGGGGAAGGGTCTAGGCCCTGCCCTATATGAAATGACAGACTATGGACACCCCCATGGAGGGCCTCACCCTCCCTGGGGGAATGAGGGGATAACGGGGGGATGGGGGAGGGCACGGGAGGAGGGGAGGGAAAGGGAGAGGGACCTCGTACTGACTTGTGAAGCAACCTTGTTTCTTATAACAAACGAGACCAGGAAACTAGAGGAGGCTGGGAGTACAGGGAAGTAGCTGTCCCTCCGGCAGCATCAGGTAAACAGGCCGGCTTCCCGGCCTGTGTTCCAGAGCCTGCAGATCACCTGGGAACTGCACAGAGCTCCCAATCCCGGCAGGAGCCAAGCACCCCAGACTCCAGATCTTCTCTCCCACCAACGAGACCAGGAAACTAGAGGAGCCAGGGAGACCAGGGCAGTAGCTGTTCCGGATCAGGTACAACAGGACCCAGCATAGGGTCCAGGGGACCAGGTAGGAGGCTAAGCGCCCCAGATTCCTGTTCTTCTTCTCCACCCACGGACCACCATTTGGACAAGGTATAGAAGAACCAACAGATTATTGGACTTGCTAGCACCAACCAAAAGGGAACTCTGGTCCCCCAGACCAGTAAGGGGCTCTGTCTGCACCCACTAGAAGAAGAGATGGGAAAGAGACAATACAAAAACACAGTCAGCAACAGAAAAACAAATATGACACCGCCAGATTCTAGAGACTCCACACCAGCAAGACCTCAAAATTCCAATGGGAAGGAATCAGAAGTGAACGACCTTAAAAGCACTTTCATGAAAATGATAGAGGCCCTAAAAGAGGATATTGGAAAATTCCTCAAAGAAATGGAAGAAAAAACAAACCAAAAAATGCAAGAAATGGAAGAAAAAACAAACCAAAAAATGCCAGAATTGGAAGAAAAAACAAACCAAAAAAGGCACGAAATGGAAGAAGAAATGAAGCAAAAAATGCAAGAAATGGAAGAAAAAACAAAGCAAAAATGCAAGAAATAGAAGAAGAAACCTACCAAAAAAGGCAGGAAATATAAGAAGAAACAAACCAAAAAAGGCAGGAAATGGAAGAAGAAACAAAGCACAAAATCCAAGAAACGGAACATAAAGCAAACCAAAAAATGCAAGAAATGGAAGAAAGAACAAACCAAAAAGTTCATAAAAGGCAACAAACAGACGAACAGATAAACAGAAAATTGCAAGAAGCAATGCAAACGCTGCAAGGGTTGAAAACTGAAATAGAGACATTAAAAAAAAACACAATCTGACCCAGCCCTACAGAAAATTTTGGAAGGAAAACTCCAACCCAAGGAAGCTAACTACAACCAGAAAAACATAAGCATTAGAGAATCCATCTCTACTAACAGCCAAAAGAACAAAGGGGTGAAATTCCACCCATAATTCCACCAACAACAACCATCGCAAATCGAAGAAGGATGAGCAATCAATGGTCATTAATATCCCTCAATATTAACGGCCTTAACTCACCCATAAAAAGACACAGACTAGCAGAATGGATTCGAAGACAGAACCCTTCCTTCTGCTGCATACAAGAAACACACCTCACCCTCAAAGACAGACATTACCTGAGAGTTAAAGGTTGGGAAAAATTTTTCAATCAAATGGACCCAAGAAACAAGCAGGGGTAGCAATCCTAATATCTAACAAACTAGACTTTAAAATAAAATCAATCAAAAGAGATAAAGGAGGTCATTACATACTCATCACAGGTGAAACCCACCAAGATGAAGTGTCTATCCTGAACATCTATGCCCCCAATACAAAGGCATCCACATTCGTTAAAGAAACATTATTAGAACTTAAATCTCATCTAAAGCCCCACACAGTTATAGTGGGAGATTTCAACACACCACTCTCACCACTAGACAAGAATACAAGACAGAATCTCAACAAAGAAGCAAAGGGTCTAATAGAAGTAATGACGCAACTGGGATTAACAGATATCTATAGAACATTTCATCCACATAAAAAAGAATATACCTTCTTCTCACCACCACAAGGAACCTTCTCAAAAATCGACCACATACTTGGCAACATATCAAACCAAAGCAGCTACAAAAAAATTGGAATAAATCCATGCATCTTATCAGACCACCATGCCTTAAAATTGGAATTCAACAACAACACAAACTGCTGAAAACCTACAAACTCATGGAAATTGAATAATGCTCAACTGCACCATCCCTGTGTCAAAGAGGAAATAAAAAAAGAAATTAAAGACTTCCTCGAATTCAATGAGAATGAAGACACAACATACCCAAACCTATGGGACACTTTGAAAGCAGTGCTACGGGGGAAGTTCATAGCACTAAGTGCTCACATGAAGAAACAGGAAAACAGTTATACCAGAGAATTAACATCACAGCTAAAAGCTCTAGAACACAAAGAAGCAAACTCCCCCAGGAGGAGTAGACACCAGGAAATAATCAAATTGAGGCCTGAAATCAACAAAGTAGAAACCATGAAAACAATACAAAGAATCAATGCAACGAAGAGTTGGTTCTTTGAGAAAATCAACAAGATAGACAAAGGTTTGTCTGCAACTTACCAAACAGCAGAGAGTGAACATGGAAATTAACAAAATCAGAAATGAAAAGGGGGACATAACAACAGACTCTGAGGAAATCAAGAGAATCATTATGTCATACTTTGAAAACCTGTACTCCACAAAATTCAAAAATGTAAAGGAAATGGATGACTTCCTGGACAGCTATCATTTGCCAAAACTAAATCAAGAACAGATAAGCAATTTAAATAGACCTATAACCCCTATGGAAATAGAAGCTGTCATCAAAAGTCTCCCAACCAAAAAAAGTCCAGGTCCAGATGGCCTCAGTGCAGAATTCTACCACAAATTCAAAGAACAGCTTATACCAATTCTTCTCAAAGTGTTCCACACAATAGAAGCAGAAGGGTCTTTGCCAAACTCTTTCTATGAGGCTTCAATAACCTTGATCCCCAAGCCACACAAAGATACAACCAAGAAAGAGAACTTCAGACCAATATCCCTCATGAATACTGATGCAAAAATACTCAATAAAATACTGGCAAATCGGATCCAAGAACACATCAAAACAATCATTCACCACGATCAAGTAGGTTTCATCCCAGGGATGCAGGGATGGTTCAACATACGAAAATCCATTAACGTAATCCACCATATAAACAAGCTGAAAAACAAAAATCACATGATCATCTCACTAGATGCTGAAAAAGCCTTTGACAAAATCCAACACCCCTTCGTGATAAAGGTCTTGGAGAGATCTGGGATAACAGGGACATACTTAAACATAATAAAAGCCATATACAGTAAACCAACAGCCAACATCAAACTAAATGGACAGAAACTCAACGCAATTACTCTAAAATCAGGAACAAAACAAGGCTGTCCACTGTCTCCATACCTTTTCAACATGGTACTTGAAGTTCTAGCTATTGCCATACGACAACAAAGGGGGATCAAGGGGATACAAATTGGGAAGGAAGAGGTCAAACTTTCACTGTTTGCAGACGATATGATAGTTTACATCAATGACCCAAAGAAGTCTACCAGGGAACTCTTACAGCTGATTAACACCTTCAGCAAAGTGGCAGGCTACAAGATCAACTCAAGAAAGTCAGTAGCCCTATTATATACAGATGATAAAAGGGCTGAAAGAGAAATCAGAGACACATCACCCTTTACAATTGCCACAAACAACATAAAATACCTTGAGGCAACGCTAACCAAACAAGTGAAAGACCTGTATCGTAAGAACCTTGAATCTCTAAAGAAAGAAATTAAAGAAGCCCTCAGAAAATGGAAAGATCTCCCATGCTCTTGGATAGGTAGGATCAATGTAGTAAAAATGGCAATCCTGCCAAAAGCAATCTATAGATTCAATGCTATCCCCATTAAAATCCCAGCGCAATTCTTCACAGACCTTGAAAGAACAATAATCAATTTTGTATGGAAAAACAAAAGACCCAGGATAGCCAAAACAACCCTGTTCAACAAGGCAACGTCCGGAGGCATCACCATCCCTGACCTCAAGCTCTATTATAGAGCTATAGTCCTGAAAACAGCTTGGTATTGGCACAAAAATAGACAGGTAGACCAATGGAATCGAATTGAAAATCCGGGTATTAACCCACACACGTACGAACATCTGATCTTTGACAAAGAAGCTAAAAATATACAATGGAATAAAGAAAGCATCTTCAACAAATGGTGCTGGCATAATTGGAGTCTGGCATGTAGAAGAATGCGGATCGATCCATGTTTATCGCCATGCACAAAACTTAAGTCCAAATGGATCAAAGACCTCAACATAAATCCAGCCACACTGAACCTCATAGAAGAGAAAGTGGGTGGTACCCTTGAACGAATTGGTACAGGAGACAGCTTCCTGAACATAACACCAGTAGCACAGACAGTGAGATCAACAATTAATAAATGGGACCTACTGAAACTGAGAAGCTTCTGTAAGGCAAAGGACACTGTCAGCAAGACAAAAAGGAAGCCCACAGAATGGGAAAAAATATTCACTAATCCCACATCTGACAGAGGGTTGATCTCCAAAATTTACAAAGAACGCAAGAAGCAAGTCTCCAAAACAGCAAAGGACCCAATTAAATAGTGGGCTGCAGAACTAAATAGAGAGTTTTCAATAGAGGAGTCTAAAAGGGCTGAGAGGCACTTGAGAAAGTGTAGGAGGAAGTCTGATGCCGCCATTAAACATGTGACTTACTAAGTCTATGCCGCCATTAAACATGTGACTTACTAGAGGCGCATACAGATGAGGTAATAAAAGGGCGGTTTACCACACCGCTAACCACACCCACTTTAGGCAGGACTAAAGACGTATACGGCTGGACATAAAGACGTATACGTACGTAGGCGGAACTACGTCACTAGCCAGGCCCACTTTTGGGCATGGCTAGGGGCGTTACGGGGGAAGGCATAAAAGACAGCGCACAGGAAGTCTCGCTCGCTTTTCCTGGAGTTCGGCTTCCGGTCCAGTCACTAGCTGAGATCTGCTGGGCTTCTCGGGGTTTGGTATCTTGTGAGTAATTTTCTACATAAAATACTTAGCGTTACTTTCAGTCATTGTGTGTCGCGTATCGTTACAGCGTCCGTAAAGCCAACAGTTTGGTGTCAGGAGCGGGATTGGAATCGGGACCCAGGCGCTTCTCTCGGCCTGACCAGGCACACGTGGACTCTCCTTTCGCTAAGTTCCTCACCACTTCGCTCGGCAAGGCACGATTCCTGCCGCCAGGAACCAGCACCTTCTACCTGCCGGTAAGGTTAGGCGGAATTCCAAGGTTTCTCTCGCGGCCATGTGCTGTTTTACTGGTGGCCAGCTGACTCCGGCCACGTGCTCTTTCGCTGGCAGCCTGTTGATTTCGGCCTGAACTACTCCATTGGTAACAAACGTAACTGCTTTATACAATGTCAACAGCTAACACTATGATGCAGGATGTTAAGAATTTTCTTGTTTTTTGTATGGATGGGATTTTAGAAAGGGTTGAGGACCTACCTGAAAGGTACTTCCTACCCACGATGGTGACTATTAGCTTCATAATCAATATAATTTTGTTAATGAAATGGCTCAAAAATAGGAATAAACTTATACAGGTCATACAGTCATCGCAGGATAGTTTTGAAATCTTAATACAAAGGATTCAGGAAGTGCAAAATTCATTGCAGGAGAGTAAGAAAGGGTTGGTAGATAATATTCAGGATATTAAAAATGATAATGTAGGTCTGACGAACAGATTTAAAGAGACGGAACACAAAATTGAATTACTATCAGGAAAAATGTGTTCCACAGAGAGAATTGAAAAATTGGAACATAATGTGGAAACATTTAACGAAAAACACGGTTCCATGTTTGATGATTTCACTAGCAAATTACAAAGACTGGAACATAAAATTGAAATGCTAGCAGAAAAGAATTGTTCCATGTCTGAGAGCAATGATAAACTAACTGATAGAATATCATTTGTAGAAGGCAGTTTACATGCTATTGAGGTACTTGCTAAGGATGAGAATATTAGAAATTTGGAATCACATGTAAATGATGAATGTAAAAAAATGAAAGATTCCATGACATCCTTAGAAAATCATTTGTCCCAAGAACTTCAAGAGCTCAGAGAAACAATGATGAATAGACTGCAGGATTTAGAAGACGCTCAATCTGATACTTCAGAATCAGAAATACAGGCAACAGGTCAGGACAGGAGTTTCCCAAAGCTTCTCAAATGCCGGAATGATTTCCCTAAGGTTGCTATGCGTTCCCCTATGGTTTTTCCAGTATCTGTATCAGAAAAACCAGCAACGAAAAAACAATCAAATGGTCCCATTGCTTATCACTGGGAGCCTATACAGATGAAGGATCTAAAAAATATTAAGGAGGCCATTGTCATGTATGGTCTTCATTCTCCCTTTGTCAGAGAGCTCCTAACCTCATGGGCTACTGTAAATAAAGTAACCCCAAAAGACTGGGCCCAATTAGCCTCTGCAGTGCTCGAAAATTCTTGCCAAATTCAATGGAGAGCTTTGTGGAGGCAAGAAGCAAAAGCAATGGAAATTCAGGAATTACAGAACGGTCATGAAGTACCCCAAGACAAGATTCTTGGGGAGGGTCCTTACGCTGACACGCAGGTTCAATCTGCATATGATGAGCACATGTTGTCTTTGTGCCGTACAGCTGCTTTAAATGCCTTGGATAAGGTTTGTGAAACAGGAGAGATAATGCAACCCTACACCAAGGTATTACAGGGCCCAAGGGAAAGGTTCACTGAATTTTTAGAGAGATTATCCAGAGCAGTAGAGGTACAGGTAGCGAACCCAGAATCCAGGCGTCTTCTTATAGAATCTTTGGCGTATGAGAACGCGAATCCTCAATGCAGGCAGGTAATTTGGCCATTAAAAATAAGATCAGCGCCATTGGAGGAATGGGTTCTGCATACAGCGAACCTGGAATGTAAAAGTCAGGATACAGGAGCTTGGGTAGGTGAAGCTATTTCTACAGGTTTGAGGAGGCACCAGGATGCCAAATACCCTACCTGTGATGATATAGAGGCATGGGTAGGGAAGGCAATCTCAAAGAATTTAAATAGGCGTAAAGATGCAAAATGCTTTAACTGTGGTAGAATAGGACATCTTAGTAGGAACTGTAGACAACGCATTCCTAGAAATAATGCTTTTACCAGGAATGTATCAAACAGAAGGCCTAAGCCTCCTGGTCTATGCAGGAGGTGTGGGAAGGGGCGCCATTGGACTGATGAATGCTTTTCCACAATAGACAGACAAGGTAGATCTTTACAGCAGGGAAACGGGCTTCCGGGGCTCCATGGAGCCCCGAAGAGGAAGATTATCCGGTCATTCCCAGTGACAGTGGAGGACAGCCTCTCCCAGGACAATTAGAAGATCCACTGCCCATTGTAAATAATACGGCACTGGATAATACATTAGCTCCAGAGGATGAATCAATTACATCAGGAGGAGATACAAAACATATATTTTGGCAAACTTCTATACAATATCATAGACCCAAACTTCCGGTTAAGGTAAATAATAGGGTGATTTACGGATTACTGGACACCGGAAGTGACGTCACTATCCTTAATCAGCAGTCCTGGCCACAAAACTGGGCTTTAAAAGAGGTTAATGTTCAATTCTTAGGGATCGGAACCCTATCTGAAGTTAAACAGAGCGTTAGATGGATTGACTTTATTGGGCCAGAAGGACAGAGAGGAAGGTTAAAGCCATATGTTGCAGATATTGCTATAAACCTCTGGGGTCGTGATCTACTCCAGCAATGGAATACACAGATTAAAATTCCTCATGTATCAGCTAGGAATTATAGACAAGCTCTTAGTGGTAGTAAGAATATAGTAAGACAGTACCCCACTTTAGGCAGGACTAAAGACATATACGGCTGGACGTAAAGACGTATACGTACGTAGGCGGAACTATGTCACTAGCCAGGCCCACTTTTGGGCATGGCTAGGCGCGTTACGGGGGAAGGCATAAAAGACAGCACACAGGAAGTCTCGCTCGCTTTTCCTGGAGTTCGGCTTCCGGTCCAGTCGCTAGCTGAGATCTGCTGGGCTTCTCGGGGTTTGGTATCTTGTGAGTAATTTTCTACATAAAATACTTAGCGTTACTTTCAGTCATTGTGTGTCGCTTATCGTTACAGCGTCCGTAAAGCCAACAAGAAAGTGCTCAACATCCTTAGCCATCCGGGAAATGCAAGTCAAAACAACTCTGAGATACCATCTCACTCCTGTCAGAATGGCTAAAATAAAAACACCAATGACAATTTATGCTGGAGAGGATGTGGTGAAAGGGGGACACTCCTCCATTGCTGGTGGGAGTGCCAACTGGTTCAGCCACTTTGGAAAGCAGTATGGAGATTCCTCAGAAAAATGGGAATAAACCTACCACAAGACCCAGCAACTCCACTCTTAGGCATATACCCAAAAGATGCCCATTCATACAACAAAGATGTCTGTTCCACTATGTTCATAGAAGCTTTATTTGTAATAGCCAGAACTTGGAAGCAACCTAGATGTCCCTCACCCGAAGAGTGGATAGAGAAAATGTGGTACATCTACACAATGGAGTACTATTCAGCAGAAAAAAATAATGGAATCATGAGATTCGCAGGCAAATGGATGACACTAGAAGAAACCATCCTGAGTGAGGTAACCCAGTCACAAAAAGAGAAACATGGCATGTACACTCTCATATATGGATTTTAGACATAGATCTGGGGAGTGCCAGCCTACAATCCTATGGCCAGACAGTCTGGGAAACAGAAACTACATTTAGTGGCTGGTTAAGTACTGAGCTGAACTCCAGAAAGCCAGTATCAGAGAGGGAGGACTGATGATCAAAGGGATTAAGACTGGGCTGGTTTAACCCCCAGAAACAGCTGACCAGACAAAGGTTAACTCTTGAATCCCAGGCATCAGCCTGGGAATCCAGCATGGGACTGATCAAGACCCCCTGAATCTGGGTGTCAGTGAGGAGGCCTAGGGAATCTATTGAGCCTTGGGCAGCAGATCAGTACCCATCCCAAGTATACACACCGAATTTGGACTCCCATAGAACAATGTGAGGTGCACTCTCACCCTGAACTCTTGGGGAAGGGTCTAGGCCCTTCCCTATATGAAATGACAGACTATGGACACCCCCATGGAGGGCCTCACCCTCCCTGGGGGAACGAGGGGAAACGGGGGGATGGGGGAGGGCACGGGAGGAGGGGAGGGAAAGGGAGAGGGACCTGGAACTGACTTGTGAAGCAACCTTGTTTCTTATCTAAATTTTAAAAAAAAGAATAAAAAAATTCTCAACAACAACAAAAAAAGAATACCAGACAGAAACTCAACAAAGAAGCAAAGGGTATAATAGAAGTAATGACCCAACTGGGATTAACAGACATCTATAGAACATTTCATCTCAGCACCTCATGGAAACTTCTCAAAAATTAACCACATACTTGGCAACATATCAAACCTCATCTGCTACAAAAAACTGGAATAACTCCATGCATCTTATCAGACCACCGTGCTTTAAAATTAGAATTCAACAACAACACAAATTGCAGAAAACCTACAAACTAATGGAAATTGTATAATGCTCAACTGCACCATCCCTGGGTCAAAGAGTAAATAAAAACAGAAGTTAAAGACTTCCACGAATTCAATGAGAATGAAGACACAACATACCCAAACCTATGTGACACTTTGAAAGCAGTGCTACAGTGGAAGTTCATAGCACTAAGTGCCCACATGAAGAAACTGGAGAACAGTTATACTAGAGAATTAACAGCACAGCAGAAAGCCCTAGAACACTGTTGGGGAAGTCTTATGACAATAAAGCACTGTTGAGCCAATAGGAATCTAGATAGGTGGGACTAGGAGTCCAGGAGGACTCTGGGAAGGAGAAACACAAGAGAGTCCACATGTAATGCCATGGGGTAGGAAGCCCGGAACTATTCTCCGGTAAGAGACATACTTAGAATAAGAATTATGGGGTAATTACTTAAGTCAGAGCTAGCCAGTAAGAAACAAGCAAGGCCAACAGCTTCATAATTAATATAACCTCCTGTGTGTTTATTTGGGGACTACAACGCAGCAGAGCCCAGGCAGCTGGTGGGTGATAAACCAAAGCAGTTAGCAAGGTAAAAGCCACCCTTTACAAATGGTGATCAGGAGCGGGATTGAATTTCCACATAGAATGACAAAAGATTTAAAGGAATTTTAGAAACAGAAGAACGGAGAGAAGCACAGATTTTCGATAGCAGCATTTTCCTCAGGTGTTTTGCTAGCGACAAGCCGAGATTCATGTGGCTCGTTTACCAGAGTCTTCCTGACTCGGCATTAAAAGAACAAAAACAAAAACAAAAAAAATACCCAGCCAGCAAGGTTGTTTTAAGAGACTCTGCTAACGTTTGAAAGGTGTGTACGTACAATTGGAAGTGGAGTAGTCTAAAATGGATGAGAGGCACTTGAGAAAGTGCTCAACATCCTTAGCCATCCAGGAAATGCAAATCAAAACAACTCTGAGATACCATCTCATTCCTGTCAGAATGGCTAAAATCAAAAACAACGACATTTTATGCTGGAGAGAATGTGGTGAAAGGGGGACACTCCTCCATTGCTGGTGGGAGTGCCAACTGGTTCAGCCACTTTGGAAATCAGTATGGAGATTCCTCAGAAAAATGGGAATAAACCTACCACAAGACCCATCACCTCCACTCTTAGGCATATATCCAAAAGTTGCCCATTCATACAACAAAGATGTCTGTTCCACTATGTTCATAGCAGCATTATTTTTAATAGTCAGAACTTGGAAGCAACCTAGATGTCCCTCCACCAAAGAGTGGAAAGAGAAAATGTGGTACATTTACACAATGGAGTACTATTCAGCAGAAAAAAATTCAATGGAATCCTGAGATTCGCAGGCAAATGGATGACGCTAGAAGAAACCATCCTGAGTGAGGTAACCCAGTCACACAAGAGAAACATGGCATGTACTCTCTCATATATGGAATTTAGGCATAGATCTGGGGAGTGTCAGCCTACAATCCCATCGCCAGAGGGTCTGGGAAACTGAAACTTCATTTAGTGGCTGATCGAAAAAGAGGCAGACTCCCTGGGTTAATTCTGAGCTAAACTCAAGAAAGCCAGTAACAGAGAGGGATGTCTGTTGACCAAAGGGAGTAAGACTGGGCTGGTTTAACACCCAGAAACAGCTGACCTGACAAAGGTTAACACTTGAATCCCAGTCATCATCCTTGGAATCCAGCATGGGACTGCTCAAGACCCCCCTGAATGTGAGTGGCAGTGAGGAGGCCTAGGCAATCTATTGAGCCTTGGGCAGCAGATCAGTACCCATCTCGAGTATACACACGAATGTTGGACTCCCATCCAACAATGTGAGGTGTACTCTCACCCTGACCACTTGGGGAAGGGTCTAGGCCCTGCCCTATGTGAAATGACAGACTATGGACACCCCCATGGAGGGCCTCACCCTCCCTGGTGAAATGAGGGGATAATGAGGGGGGGTTGGGGGTCACGGGAGGATGGGAGGGAAAGGGAGAGGGACCTGGAACTGACTTGTGAAGCAATCTTGTTTCTTATCTAAATTTAAATTGAAAAATAAATAAAAAAAGAAAATTAACGATACAACACTGTGTGATATTCTACACCTGTATATATTATACAACATTAACGAAAGAGACACTATCTGAGAATCTACACGTGTAAAGAATTGAAAACTAATGATACAACACTGTGTAAGAATCTATGAAGGTAACTTCTGGATAACGATTTATATCACACTGTCTTGAGAATCTACACATGTAACTTCTTGAAAACTAATGATACAACATTGTGTGATAATATATAAGCATAACTTCTTGAATACTAATGATACAACACTGTGTGAGAATTTACACGTGTAGCTTATTGAAAATTAATGATACAATACTGTTTGAGAATCTGCACGTGTAACTTATTGAAAAATAACAAAACAACACTGTCTGAGAATCTACAAGTGTAGCTTCTTGAAAATTAACGATACAACACTGTGTGAGAAACAACACGTGTATGTTATTGAAAAGTAATGATACAACCCTGTGTTTGAATCTATATGTGTAACTACTTCAAAATAAAGGACTTAACACTGTCTGAGAATCTACATGTGTAACTTCTTGAAAATTAACAATACAACACTGTTTGAGAAACTACATGTGTAACTACTTGAAAACTAATTGTACAACATTGTCTGAGAATCTACATGTGTATATTAATGAAAAATAAAGATATAACACTGTATTTGAATCCATATGCGTAACTACTTGAAAATAAAGAACAAAACATTTTCTGACAATCTACATGTGAATGTTATTGAAAATTAAAGATACAACACTGGGTGAGAATATACACGTGTGACAAATTGAAAACTAATGATACAACGCTGTG
Organism: Mesocricetus auratus; assembly: GCF_017639785.1. Classification (NCBI taxonomy): domain Eukaryota; kingdom Metazoa; phylum Chordata; class Mammalia; order Rodentia; family Cricetidae; genus Mesocricetus; species Mesocricetus auratus. The sequence goes on from NW_024431996.1 coordinate 35,721, forward strand.
TGAGACTCTATAAGCATAACTTCTTGAATACTAAGGATACAACACTCTCTGAGTATGTAAACGTGTAACTTCTTGAAAACTAACGATACAACACTCTCTGAGAATCTACACCTGTAACTTATTGAAAATTAACGATACAACACTGTGTGAGAAACAACATGTGTATCTTATTGAAAAGTAATGATACAACACTTTGTTTGAATTTATATGCATAACTTCTTGAAAATAAAGGATGCCACACTGTCTGAGAATCTACAGGTGTAACTATTTAAAAATAATGTTACAACAGTGTCTGAGAAACTACATGAGTGACAATTTGAAAACTAATGATACAACACTGTGTGAGAAACTACATGTGTAACTACTTAAAAACTATGGATACAATACTGTCAGAGGATCTACACCTGTATCTAACTGAAAAGTAACAATACAACACTCTGTTTGAATCTATATGTGTCACTTCTTGAAAATAAATGACACAACACTGTCTGAGAATCTACAAGTGTAACGTAGTGAAAATTAAAGGTATGACACTATGAGAAATCACACGTGTAACATGTTAAAAACTAATGATACAACACTGTGTGTGAATCTATAAGCATAACTTCTTGAAAACTAACGATAAAACACTTTCTGAGAATCTACAGGTGTAACTTATTGAAAATTAAAGAAACAACACTGTCTGAGAATCTACACGTGTAACCTATTGAAAACTAATGATACAACACTGTGAGAGAATCTAAATGTGTAACTTCTTAAAAACAAATTATATAACTCTGTGTGAATATCTATGTGTGTAACTTCTTGAAAACTAATGATACAAAACTGTGATAGAATCTATATGTGTAACTTCTCAAAAAAAACAATACAACACTGTGTAAGAATCTTTCTATGTAATTTCTTAAAATCTAACGATACAACTCGTAGTTCTATCCTGAATGCATAACTTCTTGAAAACTAACGAAATAACTCTGTGTGAGAAACTACATTAGTAAGTTCTGGAAAACTAACGATACAACACTGTCGGAGAATATACATGTGTAACATATTGAAAATTAACAAAACAACACTCTCTGAGAAACTACACGTGTAACTTATTGAAAAGTATCGATACAACCCTGTGTTTGAATCTATATGTGTAACTTCTTGAAAATAAAAGACACAACACTGTCACAGAATCTACACCGGTAATTACTTGAAAACCAATGATAAGACACCGTAAGAAATTACATGCGTAACTCCTAGAAAAATAATGATAAAACACATTGTGATCAACTACATGGGTAACTTCTTGAAAATGAACGATACAAAACTAACTATACATCTATATTCTTAATTTATTGAAAACAATGAAACAACACTTTGTGGGAAACTAAGTCAGTAACACCTTGAAAACAAATGATACAACATTGTGTGAGAATCTATATTCGTAACTTATTAAAAACTAACGATACAGCACTGTGTGAGAATCTATATACGTAACTTCTTGAAATCTAAAGATACAACACTGTGTGAGAATCCACACGTGTGACTTCTTGAAAAATAATGGTACACCACTGAGTTAGAATCTGTATACTTAAGTTGTTGAAATCTAACTATACAAAACTGAGTTCTAAACAGTATGCATAATTTCTTGAAAACTAATAAAATAACTCTGTGTGAGAAACTATATTTGTAACTTCTGGAAAACTGTCGATACAACACTGTGTGAGAAACTACATTTGTAATTACTTGAAAACTAATGATACAACACTTTGTGAGAATCTACACATGTATCGTATTGAAAAGTGACAATACAATACTTTGTTTGAATTTACAAGTAGAACTTGCTGAAAATAAAGAATACAACACTGTCTGACAGTCTACACGTGTAACTTATTGAAAATTAAAGATACAATACTGTGTGATAAACTACACATGTAACTTATTGAAGACTAATGACAACACTGTGTGAGAAGGTATAAGCATAAATTCTTGAAAACTAAGGATACATCACTGTCTTGAGAATCTACACGTGTAACTTATTGAAAATTATCGATATAACACTGGGTGAGAATCAACACGCTTAATTTATTGAAAATTAATAATACAACACTGTCTGAGAATCTATACGTGTAACTTCATGAAACTAATGATTCAAAACTATGTGAGATTTTATATGTGTAACTACTTGAAAGTGAACGATACAACACTGTGTGAGAATCTACACTTGTATCTGGGAATCTAGACGTGTAACTTCTACAAAACTATCGATACAACAACTTGTGAGAATGTATATATGTAAGTTCTTGAAATCTAACGATACAACACAGTTTGAGAATCTCCTCGTGTAATTTATAAAAATTACCGACCCAAAACTGTTTGAGAAACTGCATGTGTAACATCTTGAAATCTAACGACACAACACTGTGAGAGAATCTACATATGTAACTTCTTAACACAAACCATACAAAACTGTGTTAGTATCTGTGTGCTTAACTTCTAGAAAATTAATGATACAACACTGTGTGAGAATCTACACATATAACTTATTGAAAAATAACGATACAACCCTGTGTTTGAATTTATATGCATAATTTCTTGAAAATAAAGGATACTACACTGTCTGAGAATCTACACGTGTAACTTCATGAAACTAACGATTCAAAACTATGTGAGATTTTATATTTGTAACTACTTGAAAGTGAATGATACAACACTGTCTGGGAATCTACACGTGTAACTTCTACAAAACTATCGATACAACAACTTGTGAGAATGTATATACGTAAGTTCTTGAAATCTAACGATACAACACAGTTTGAGAATCTCCTCGTGTAACTTATAAAAATTACCGACCCAAAACTGTTAGAGAAACTACATGTGTAACATCTTGAAATCTAACGACACAACACTGTGAGAGAATCTACATGTGTAACTTCTTAACACAAACCATACAAAACGGTGTTAGTATCTGTGTGCTTAACTTCTAGAAAATTAATGATACAACACTGTGTGAGAATCTACACATATAACTTATTGAAAAATAACGATACAACCCTGTTTTTGAATTTATATACATAATTTCTTGAAAATAAAGGATACTACACTGTCTCAGAATGTGCACGTGTAACTCCTTGAAAACTAATGATACAACACTGTGTCAGAAATTACATGTGTAAGTTCTTGAAAACTAATGATAAAGCACACTGTGAGAAACTACATGTATAACTTCTTGAAAACATGTATAATTTATTGAAAACAAGGAAACAACACTTTGTGGGAAACTAAGTAACATCTTGAAAACAAACAATACAACATTGTGTGAGAATCTATATTCGTAACCTATTGAAAACTAATGATACAACAATGTGTGAGAATCCACATGTGTAACTTCTTGAAAACTAACGATGCAAAGCTGTCTGCACATCTATACACGTAACTTATTGAAAACAAAGGAAACAACACTTTGTGGGAAACTACGTGATTAACATCTTGAAACAAAGATACTAAGTTGTGTGAGAATCTATATTCATAACTTATAGAAAACTAACGATACAGAACTGTGTGATTTATCTATATATGTAAGTTCTTGAAATCTAACAATAAAACACAGTGTGAGAATCTCCACGTGTAACTTATAAAAATTAACGACACAACACTTTGAGAAACTACGTGTCTAACATCTTGAAAACTAAGGATAGAACACTGTCTGAGACTCTACAAGTGTAACTTATTGAAAACTAACGATACAACACTGTGTGAGAATCTACACACTTAACTTATTGAAAATTGATGAAATAACACTGTCTGAGCCTTTACACATGTAACTTATTGACAACCAATGATACAACACTGTGTAAGAAACTACACGTGTATCTTATTGAAAAGTAACGATACAACCCTGTGTTTGAATCTATATATGTAACCTCTTGAAAATAAAGTACACAACACTGTCTGAGAATCTACACGTGTAACATTGAAAATTAAAGATTCAACACTATGTGAGAATCTATAAGCATAACTTCTTGAAATCTAATGATACAACACTGAGTTCTAAACAGAAAGCATAACTTCTTGAAAACTAACGATACAATACTGTGTGAGAATCTACACGTGTAACTTATTGAAAACTAACGATACAACACTGAGTGAGAATCTATATATGTATGTTCTTGAAAACTAATGATAAAGCACTGTGTGAGAATCTATATACTTCAGTTATTGAAACATAAGTATACAGCACTGTGTAGGAATCTACATACGAAAATTCTTGAAATCTAATGATAAAATACTGATTTCTAAACTCAGTGCCTGACTTCTTGAACACTAATGATACAACACAGTGTGAGAATCTACATGTGTAACTTCTTGTAAACTAACAATACAAGGCTGCCTGCACATCTATACGTGTAACAGATGCACATCTATACATGTAACAGATTGAAAACAAATGAAACAACACTTTGTGGGGTATTACATGAGTAACATCTTGAAAATAAACTATACAACATTGTGAGAAAATCTATATTTGTAACTTATTGAAAGCTAAGAATACAGCACTGTGTGAGAATCTATATATGTAACTTCTTGAAATCTTATGATACAACACTGAATTCTAAACAGAAAGCATAACTTTTTGAAAAGTAACAATATAACACTGTGTGAGAATTCACACCTGTAACTAATTGAAAAATAATGATACAACACTGAGTGAGAATCTATATATGTAAGTTCTTGAAAACTAACGATACAATACAGTGTGAGAATCACCACGTGTAACTTATAAAAATAACGACAAAACACTGTTTAAAAAACTACATGGGTAGGTGGGCATTGGTGGCACACGCCTTTAATCCCATCACTCGGGAGGCAGAGGCAGGCAGACCTTTGTGAGTTCGAGGCCAGCCTGGTCTACAGAGTTGAGTTCCAGGACAGCCTCTAAAACAATACTGAGAAACCCTGTCTCGAAAAAAACAACAAAAAAAGAAACTACACGGGTAACATCTTGAAAACTAACTATACAACACTGTGAGAGAATCTACATGTGTGACTTCTTAAAAACAAAAGATACAACATTGTGTGAGTATCTATGTGCATAACTTTGAAAACTAACAAAATAACTCTGTGTGAGGAACTTCATTAGTTACTTCTGGAAAACTAACGATACAAAATTGTCTGAGAATCTAATCGTGTGACTACTTGAAAACTAACGATACATCACTGTGTGAGAAACTAAATGTGTAACTACTTGAAAACTACCGATACAACACTGTGTGAGAAAGTACATGTGAAAAAACTAGAAAACTAACGATACAACACTGTGTGAGAAACAACATGTGTAACTACTTGAAAACAAACAATACAACACTATCTGAGAACATACATGTGTATCTTATTGAAAAGAATCATTACAACACTGTGTTTGAATCTATATGCGTAGCTTCTTGAAAATAAAGAACACAACACTGTCTGAAAATCTACATGTGTAACTTATTGAATATTAAAGATACAACACTGTCTGAAAATCTATAAGCGTATCTTCTTGAAAACTAACAATACAACACTCTCTTTAGAATCTACATTTGTAACGTCTTGAAAACTAACAATACAAAACTATGTGAGATCTATAAGTGTAACTTCTTGAAAACTAATGACACAACACTTTCTGAGAATCTACATGTGTAACTAACTGAAATTTAATGTAACAACACTCTCTGAGATTCTAGACTTGTAACTTCTTAAAAACTAATGATCCAACACTGTGTGAGAATCCACATGTGTAAATTATTGAAAACTAACAATACAACACAGTGTGAAAATTTCCACATGTAACTCATAAAAAATTAAGGACACAACACTGTTTAAGAAACTACATCTGTAACATTTTTAAAACTAACAATATAACACTGTGAGAGAATCTACATTTATACGTTGTTTTTTTTTTTGGTTTTACGAGACAGGGTTTCTCTGTTTTGGAGGCTTTCAGTCCAGCCTGGCCTCGAACATTTATACGCTCTTAAAAACAAACGATACAACACTGTGTGAGTATCTATGTGTGTAACTCCTTGAAAAGTAATGATGCAGCACTGTGTGAGAATCTATCTATGTAACTACTTGAAATCTACCGATACAACTCTGAATTCTAAACTGAACTCATAACTTCTTTAAAATTAAAGAAATAACTCTGTGTGAGAAAGTATAATAGTAACTTCTGGAAAACAAACAATACAACACTGTCTGAGAATCTATACGTGTAAGTTATTGAAAATTAACGATACAACACTGTCTGAGAATCTAGAAGTGTAGCTTATTGAAAATTGATGATACAACACTGTGTGAGAGTCTACACGTGTAGCATATTGAAAACTATCAGTACAGCACTGTGTGCTAAACTAAGTTATTAATTTCTTGAAAAAAACTATATCAAATTGTGTGAGAATCTATATTCATAACTTATTGAAAACTAATAATACAGCACTCTGTGAGAATCTATATAAGTAACTTCTTGAAATCTAAAGATACAACACTGAGTGAGAATCTGTAGCTAAGTTCTTGAAAACTAACGACACAACACAGTGTGAGATTGGCCACGTGTAACTTAAAATTTAACGACACAAGACTGTTTGAGAAACTCCATGTGTAACATCTTGAAAACTAATGATACAACACTGTGAGAGAATCTACATGTGCAAGTTCTTAAAAACAAATGAGCAACACTGTGTGGATATCTATGTACGTAACTTCTTGACAACTAAGGATAGAGCACTGTGTGAGAATCTATTTTTGTAACTTCTTGAAATCTAATGATACAACTCTGAGTGAGAATCTATATACGTACATTCTTGAAATCTAATGAAACAACACTGTCTGAGAAGCTACATGTGTAACTTATTGAAGATTAAAGATACAACACCGTGTAAGAATCTACATGTGTAACGAATTGAAGCCTAATTGTACTACCTGTGTGGGAATCTATAAGTGTCACACCTTGAAAACTAATTATACTAGACTGTCTTGACAATTCACACGTGTATCTTCTTGAAAACTAACGATACAACACGGAGTCAGTATCTATATACATAAGTTCTTGAAAACTAACAGTAAAACACAGTGTGAGAATCTCCACATTTATCTTATAATAATTAATGGCACAACAAACATAACATCTTGAAAACTAACAATACAACACTGTGAGAGAATCTACCTGTGCAACTTCTTAAAAAAAAACGAACAACACTTTGTGGGTATCTATGTACATAACTTCTTTACAACTAACGATACAGCATTGTGTGAGAATCTATATATGTAACTACTTGAAATCTAACAATACAAATCTGAGTTCTAAACTGAAAGCATAACTTCTTGATAACTAACGAAATATCTCTGTGTGACTACGTTAGTAACTTCTGGGAAACTAACGATGGAACACTGAGAATCTACACATAACTTATTGAAAGTTAACGATACAACTCTCTCTGAGAATCTACATGTGTATGTTATTAAAAAGTAACGATACAACACTATGTTTGAATCTATATGCATAATATCTTGAAAATAATGGACTCAACACTGTCTGAGAATCTACATGTGTATCTTATTGAAAACTAACGATAAAATACTGTGTGAGAAACTATAAGCATAACTTTTTGAAAACTAATAAACAACACAGTCTTTGAATATACACGTGTGACCTATTGAAAATTAATGATACAACACTGTCTGAGAAACTACACATGTAACAAACTGTAAATTAACGATACAACACTGTTTGAGAAGCTACATTGATAATGTATTGAAAATTAATGATACAACACTGAGTGAGAAACTACATATATAACTACTTGAAAACTAAAGAAACAGCACTGTGAGAGAATCTTGCATATATCTTATTGAAAAGTAACCATAAAACATTATGTTTTAAAATATAT